>NC_064257.1:37777500-38065000 GCF_003254725.2 Canis lupus dingo | reverse complement strand
CTTTTGATAATTTCTCTTCCAGTACAGTGGCAGGTTATCGGTTACTCCTTGCCCCAGAAGTCTGAGCCCCTGAATTCCGCTACTGAACCTCCAGAGACGCCAGCTCGGGCAGGAAAGCGAGACGCAAACTTACCCAAACCTGTGCACCAAGGTCTTACCGGGAGAGCAGCCCTGCGGGGACAGACTGGCAAGTCCAGGTGGGGGCGGGGAGGTAAGCAGTGGGGGCTCCCGAAGGGAATGGGGGGAGCCGCGCGCGATCCCGGGACAAGCCCGGGCCTCCCAGGTGCCCCTCCGCAGCCTCCAGAACCCGGAGACCCGAGTCGCGGAGACGCGGACGCCCCCCGCTCCCCCCCCCCGGGTCTCCCAGGTGCCCTTCCAGGGCCTCGCAGCCCGGGGCGCCTCCAGACCCCCGGAGACCTCTAGGTCGCGGAGAGGCGGGCGTCGTCCACCGCCGCCCCCGCCCCTGCCGCCCGCGCAGTCCCAGGCGGCCGAGGGGAGGCCGGTCCGAGGGCCGCCGGGGGGTGGACCCCACCCCACACACAAAGGGAGGAGGGCCAACTCGAGCCGTCGCTCTTCCCTTCCAGCGGCAGCTGCACCGCGGCCGGAGCCCGGCGCCACTCCGGGCGCCGCCGCCACGTCAAGTCCTCGCGGGTCGCTGACGCCCCGACTGCTCACCTTCAGCTCCCTCGCCCCTTCAGCCCAGGAGTAGAGGAAGCAGCGTCCCCCGGACCTGTCCTCCGCTCCGCCTCAGAACCGCGGAGCAGTCAAAACCCGCCGGGCCCGCCCCGCTCGGACGGCGCGCGCCCGCGCACGCAGACACACGCACCCCGAGCCGCGCGCACGCGCCTGAGGGAGCGGCCCCGCCCCGCCCCGCCCCGCCCCGCCCCGCCCCGCCCCGCCCCGCCCCGCCCCGCCCCGCCCCTGGCGCGGCCAAGTCGGGGCGCGCCCCTTCCGGAGGACCGTGGGCCGAGGACCCGGCGGCAGCGCGCTGCAAGTGGCGCCCCTGCCCGCTCCCCGCGCCCTCGCTGCCGGGCGGGCGGCCCCGCGGTCCTCGGGTGTGCGGCGTTCACGGAGAGAAGGACTGCGTCCAGGTGCGGCGGCCTGAGGAACTAGAGGGCGGGCGGCCGGGGGACGCTGTGAAGCGGCGAGGACGGCGGGGAGAGGAGCCGGCAAGCTTGTGGGCGGCGCCGGTCCAGGCGGGGGCGCGGTCAGGGCCGAGGCGGCCACGTCCCGACGCCCGGGGGTGGAGAGGCCGCCTGGGACCTCGGCGGTGCAGACATGTCGGAGGTGAAGAGCCGGAAGAAGTCGGGACCCAAGGGAGCCCCCTCGGAGCCGGGGACGCGGAGCGAGGGCGGGAAGAGCCCCGAGGCCCGGGGCGGCGGCGGGGGCTGGGCGGATCCGCGGACCGGCGTGAGCCTGCTGTCGCTGGGGACCTGCCTGGGCCTGGCCTGGTAAGTGGACGCGAGGCCGCCGGGGCCTGTGTCCGGCCTGCGCGCTCTCCTCGGGCCCCTCCCGGCCCCGGCCCCGGCCCCGCAGAAGGGCCAGCCCAACCGTCTTGGTTTCCTTTTCGCTCGTCTTACAACTTAACTTTTCCTCCCTATTAGCACGTAGTGGGCCCCGATCGCTCCGTGGGAGCTGAGACCAAGGTCTGGGGACGACTCAGCCGCGTCTTGAGAGGTGCCGATGCGGCGCAAACTGTGTCAAGCGCCTGCTACCCGTCGGATGCTTTCCCGTGTTTGTAACCCGTTGTTTCCCGTCCTCTGCACGTTTGCCTCGGACGCGGTTGCCCCACCCTCACGCCAATGACGCGCAGCCTTGAAAGATTTCATGATGATCTCAAGGCAGCAAACGTTAACGACGATGTCAGAGATTGGAGAATCTCTCCTTTTGCAATCATCGTTTATGCGTTATGTGAATTGGAAGCGTATTCCTAAATTACAGATTTATTTCGGTACCATCAGATGACAAGAGTGTAGCACTCGTGTTCACCTAAAACTGAGCAGCTGTAGGTTTTGTTTTTTTTTTTTTAGTTTATTTTTTCATGAAAGAGGCAGAGACACAGGCAGAAGCAAGCTCCCTGCGGGGAGCTGCATGCAGGGCTCATCCCAGGACCCCGGGATCAGCCATCAGCCGTCAGCCAAAGGCAGATGCTCAACCACTAAGCCACCCAGGAGTCCTGAACAGGTATAGTTTTTTAAGCCAAGCAAATAGCAATACATTGTTTTCATAGAAAAAAAAATGAGTATTAGAAATGACCTTAAGGGGCCACCTGGGTGGCTCAGTTAAGCGTGTGCCTTTCGCCTGCCTTTGGCCCAGGGCGTGATCCTGGAGACTGGGGATGGAGTCCCACATCAGGCTTCCTGCATGGAGCCTGCTTCTCTCTCTGCCTGTGTCTCTGCATCTCTTTCTCTATGTCTCTCGTGAATAAATTAAAATCTTAAAAAAAAAAAAAAAAGAAAATGCATGTGTCTTTGGCTCAGGTCATGATCCCAGAGTCTTGGGACTGAGCCCCCAACCCTGGGCTCGTTACTCAAGGAGGAGTCAGTCGGCTTGTGTCTCTCTCTGCCCCTCCAACCCTCCCCCCCCCCATGTTCTCCTTCTTTTTTTAAATTTTTATTTATTTATGATAGTCACACAGAGAGAGAGAGAGAGAGAGAGAGAGGCAGAGACACAGGCAGAGGGAGAAGCAGGCTCCATGCACCAGGAGCCCGACGTGGGATTCTATCCCGGGTTTCCAGGATCGCGCCCTGGGCCAAAGGCAGGCACTAAACCGCTGCGCCACCCAGGGATCCTGTTCTCCTTCTTTAAAATAAAATCTTTAAAAATTTAATCTTAAAACCAACTTAGTGATTTTATTTGCCCCAATCATTTTTTTTTTTTAAGATTTTATTTATTAATTCTTGAGAGAGACAGAGAGAGGCAGAGAGACACAGGCAGAGGGAGAAGCAGGCTCCATGCTGGGAGCCCTGGACTCCCGAGTAAATTTAGAATTATACACTGCTGGTGACTCATCCAGAGTCGAAATAAATAAAAGATTTGTTATAATAAAGTAAATGTCATTAAATTTTCTCTTCAAAAAAAAAAAGATACTGTTCCATCTTAGTGATACAGCATTTTATTTATGTAATATTTTGATTTTGATCTTGAAAGAATAAATTTACCCTCTTTAATAAATTTACTCTTAAAAAAAATAAAAAAATAGATTTACTCTTGTAAATAAACTGCTCTTATGTCTTCAAATGCATGCCCTTCTTTAGGTAAGTAACTCTTCTATACTGAGAAAGTTATTCAGTAATAGAGGTAGTAAACTAAAGGATACAGATCTTCCTTGACTTAGGATAGGGTTACTTCCCAATAAACCCATTGTAAGCTGAAAATATAAGTTGAAAATGAATTAATATACTTTATTTACCAAATATCATAGCTTAGCCTAACCTCTCTTAAATATGTTCAGAACACTTAACATTCGCAGACAGTTGAGCAAAATCATCTAACAAGCCTATTTTACAAGAAAGTGTTGGATATCTTATGTAATTTATTGAATACTGCACTGAAAGTGAAAAAACAGCATCTTGTGTGGGTACAGATTGGTTGTAAGTGAATCAGGTGTTTACTTTCCCAGTCATGTGGCTGACAGGGAGCTACTGCTGCAGCCATTGCCTAGCATCAGGAAAGAGGATGCTACCAAGGAGAGGATCAGGATCACACTGCTAGCCTGGGAAAAGGTCAAAATATAAAGTACAGTTTCTGTTGAATGCATGTCACTTACACACCATCATAAAGCCAAAAAATCTAAGTCAAACCATTTTAAGTTGGGGATCATCTGTATATGTTGCTTCTCTCTGGGATCTAATACACCTGGTTTTAGTTATTAAATGTATTTTTGATTATGCAAAGATTCATATTCATACAAGATAAATTACATCATAAAATGTTGGGCTAAAAAAAATTAAATAAAATGTTGAGCTTTTCAATAGTTAACATCCTGGGAAAATACTAATAGAAATCTGTAGGGACACCTGGGTGGCTCAGTCAGTTAAGTGCCCAGCTCTTTTTTTTTTTTTAAGATTTTATTTATTTATTCATGAGAGATACAGAGAGAGAGAGAGACATAGACAGGGAGAAGCAGGCTCCACACAGGGAGCCCGATGTGGAACTTGATCCTGAGACTCCAGGATCATAACCTGCCAAAGGCAGAGGCAGAGGCTCAACCACTGAGCCACCCAGGTGTCCCAAGTGTCCAGCTCTTGATTTCAGCTCAGGTCATGATCTCAGGTTTGTGGGGTCAAGCCCCACATCGACCTCCACACTGAGTATGGAGTCTGCTTAAGATTCTCTTTCTCTCCCTCTCCTTTTTCCCCCTCTCCCCCTTCTCCGTCTTTCTCTAAAAAAAAAAAAAAAAAGAGAGAGAGAGAAAGAAATCTATAAAGGAAAACTTGAAAAGTAGACACTTCGGTGTAGGAATTTACTGTTGATGCTTACAGTAAAGGCACAAGTTACATTCAAAATCTTCACTAACATCATTTTTCATCTTTTTTTTCTATTTTTTTGTAAGTGAAGTTTTATCTGAAAAAGTTTTATCTGAAAGGCAGGGTTATGTTTTAAATGCCGATTTTTAAATGGAATATGGTTACTGTTTTCCTGAACATTCAGTATTGTGCCTGAAAATGAAGCTGTAGTATGAAACATAGGACTAAATGGTACTGACCTTAGTGGCTCTAGAACTCCCCTTCTTTCAAAAGATCCATAATAACAGATTCCTTTGTTTATTTGCCTCTTTTTTTTTTTTTTAAGATTTTATTTATTTATTCGTGAGAGACACAGGGAAAGGGAGAAGCTGGCTCTCTGCAGGGAGCCCGATGCAGGACTCAATCCCACGACCCTGGGATCACACCCTGAGCCAAAGGCAGACATTTAACCACTAGGCATCCCTATTTGCCTCTTTTTCATTATTAAGTTGAAACAATCAGAGAAATCCTATAGATCCTCAATCAACTGTCTGCCACCATCAATGATTACTAAAGGAGCTATGTAGAGAACACCATCAGGTCCTACAGGCCCTGGATCAATATAAGTGTATGTAGACTGCAATGGATTCTGAAGGAGTCAAAGATTCCCTTTGTAAGGCCCATACTAAACTAGCCAATTAACCTGGGACCCTTTCTTGCATATCCTTTTCCCATATGATAATGCAAAGAGGCCCAAAAACAGAGTAAGAGAGTTCTCTTCCTGTAAGTGGTCTAATCTATCCATTCCATTCTTGATTTGCTATAAATCTAACACTGGTTTCAAAGGTGGACAAGCCTGGGACTTCCATCAGATGTAAGCCGGAGGGAAACCTGATCCTTTATACCACTGTTGGCTTGTCCAAGGGATGGAAAAGCAGCTGCACAGAGCACTCTGAAAGAAATGGCCAAGGTACTTAAAAAGTGTAGTTGATGTGTGGTACCCTAACTGCATAAATTTGAACCCATTTAATCTTTACAACAACCTTATGAAGTATTATTATCCCCACTTTACAGGGGAGGAAACTACAACAAAGCCAAATAACTTGCCCAAGATGATTATATAGCTAGTAAGTGGCAGGACCAAAGTTGCTCAGCTCCACGCTCTTAACCAGTATGATATGCTGCCTCCCTCGATACTAATCCAAGAGGCCAAGACCCTAGACATAAAAATCCCTGGTCCAAACTAATTATAGTCCTTTTCTAACTAGAAGTTATAGCCCTTAGCAGACCCTGTCTGTCTCATCTAAACTGAGGATGACAGGGAATAAGGGGGCCTTGAACTTCTGCTAAAAAATGCCTCTGACTCAGCCACTTGGGTGGCTCAGTTGGTTAAGCATCCAACTCTAATCTCAGCTCGGGTTTCCGTCAGAGTTGTGAGTTCAAGCCCCATGTTGGGCTTCATGACGGGTGTAGAGCCTACTTTAGGGGGGAGAAAAAAAAAATATATATATATGGCTCATAAAAAGGAAACTGACCTGGATGCCAATTTCAAGAATTTAGTTTTTCAGTACTGAAGCTACCTTCTGTCAACATCCACTTCTAGAAAATCATCCTCTTCTTTAATGCTAAATGAGTTAATATTTATAAATCATTTTAGAAGGGCAGCCTAGGTGGCTTAGCAGTTTAGCACCGCCTTCAGCCCAGGGCGTGATCCTAGAGACCCGGGATCGAGTCCCACGTCGGGCTCCCTGCATGGAGCCTGCTTCTCTCTCTGCCTGTGTCTCTGCCTCTCTCTCTCTCTCTCTCTCTCTCTCTCTCTCTCTCTGTGTGTGTGTGTCTCTCATGAATAAATAAATAAAATCTTAAAAAAAATAAATAAATCATTTTAGAGTAGAGCCTGACACATCTAAACAAAAAATAAAATGAATATGTTAACTCAGCATCATGTAAACCACTTTTCATTTTTTTCATTACTAGCACAAAGTCGACTTTATGCTTGTTTTTTCTTATATGTATTATTATTCATATGTAGTAATGGTGAATCTTTTATTTTGTTGAGAAGCTAGCCATGGAAAAAATCTACAGATTATCATCAGATTATATTTGCACTAACATGACATAGTTTTCTTCAAGGTTTTGCTTAATATTTGAATTTTGAAGAGAAGTCCTGAAGTAGACAATATTACAATATTTAATAAAATGGAAAATGCTGTAGTGTGTTATAGTAGTGAATCAACTTTCACAAAAAGTCTCTTAGAATAACAATTTTATTCTGAATAAACATTCTGATCTGTAGGATAAACCCCTGAGGTAACACTGGAGTAATGAATGATAAAACTAATCTCTGAAATTAGATATTTCTTTAGGTTGTTCTCCATCCTTGGTCTCTGTCTGATGATCTCAGATAAGTCTATATGCTAAAAAGAATCTCTTAAAATCCAAGAATGAAACAGCCAAAATAAAAGAGAATAAAGTCTACATATTCATGTTTGAAAATTAGGATAATGACATTTTCTAGTAGCCAGAAATGTTATTTAAAAGTCATGGGATCCCTGGGTGGCGCAGCGGTTTGGCGCCTGCCTTTGGCTCAGGGCGTGATCCTGGAGACCCGGGATCGAATCCCACATCAGGCTCCTGGTGCATGGAGCCTGCTTCTCCCTCTGCCTGTGTCTCTGCCTCTCTTTCTCTCTCTGTGACTATCATAAATAAATAAAAATTAAAAAAATAAATAAATAATTAAATAAAAGTCATATTATCACATAAGAGAAAAGACAATCTGTTCTAGTTATGTAACCTGGGCTTATTTAATTCATTTATAGGACAGACACTAGCCATCATCAAAAGAAACTTATGGGGCGCCTGGGTGGTTCAGTTGGTTAGGCATCTGACTTGATTTTGGTTCAGGTCATGATCTCAGGGTCATGGGATCAAGCCCCATGTCAGGCTCTGCACTCAGCTGGGAGTCTGCTTGTCTCTCTCCTCTGCTCCTCCTTCCCCCCCCCAGTTCTCTATCTCTAAAATAAATAAATTTTAAAAAATTATTTTATCCAGTATAGTATTATTCAAAACCAAAAAGTCCATTTTTAGTTTTGGACAGTTTTATAGCAAGCTGGCCTAATAATAACATTTATGAATTGGAAGGATCACCACCTTTGCAAATGATACACAAAGCTCAGAAGTCTTTCACTCATCTCTGAGTTTTACAATTTTTAAATGTTTGTCTTTCAACAGACGTCAGTTTCATAGAATACTATGAATTAGTGCTTCTCAGCTTGACTGAGTACTCAGATAATCTGGGGAGCTTTTAAGATTTCCAATATCCAAATCACATCCTAAACCACACAAGCCAGAATTTCTGTGTGTGGGACCCAGGCATTAGATTTTTTTTAAAGCAGACAAGTGACTCCAGTATGCTGCAAAGCTTTTGAACCACTGCCCTATGTACTATGATTTAAATTCTCTTCAGAGGAAGGGATCTGCCCAACCACTTATTGATGACTTGATAAAGAATTTCAGCTGCTCTTTTTCGGAGCCCAAAGAATTCAGTCAAAAGTAGATGAACCAAAATGGTATTCGATCCAAAGCATTTCTTTTGCATTTCATCTCCTGTCCTATACAAACAAAAGTATATTTATTGTTCTTAAGATTGGAATAACTTCTTTATGCTTCTACAATCTTTACTAACCAGATGAAGAACATATGCCAATTTCAGAATGGCATCTAAAGGACACATATATGACCCATATCGTTGAGTATAACCAATTGTAGAGATTGTACATCCTGCATTGCATATATGTTCTATTGCCACTTTGATGATGACTCCTGTTTTCATAGTTTTGGCTTGTTATTTTGCAACTTCTGGTCATCTCTCTGTTCCATTCCACTGCTTTGTCTTCTACATTTACTTTTTTCACACAAGTAACTCTTGGTTCTACATTTCAGTATGAAAACACATTTCCTAGCTATTGCCCAATATGGCCTTGAGAAAAATAGGAGAGGTCCCATATCTTGTTCGAGATAATTCATCATTTCTTCCCCAAAAATATTTTTTGTGCATGCAACTATCGCACCATCTCACTCATTGGACTGGGACTTGAACAGGATAGAGTTTCACTTTCTATTGATTTGTTAGAATAAACTACTAAAAGCTGTCACCACTCATACCAGAATTTATGTTGCCCTTTACCAGAAGTATAAAATGTTTCCTTAAAATTCAAACTTAAGTAGATATGAATTAGGAGGTAGTGATATTTTTTCTCTTTTCCAGGTTTGTATTTCAGCAGTCAGAGAAGTTTACAAAGGTGGAAAGCCAATACCAATTACTGAAAATAGAAACCAACAAGTTCCAAGGACTTCAAAGTAAAATCAGTTTCATTTCAGAAAAGGTAATTAATTATTAATTGGCTTACTTGGGTAGGTTTTCCCATTTTTCTTCCCTACTACCACCCTTCTACCCTAGTTCATAACTTTTTCCTACCTTTTAGAACATTACTGTTTTAACTCACTGGTTTTCATACATTTTCACATTCTCCCTTCAATCCAATTTAGACTCAGATTATTTTGAAAAGACAGGTTTTTTTTGTTGTTGTTTTTTTAATATAACAAATGTTACTGTTACTAATATTCTCCTATTGATGTGACTCCAATTTTTTATCTAAATATAAAATGTCTAAAGCACTGAAAATATGATTGGCCTTTAAGTATAAAATTAGAATACCAACAGCATTTGCTAGGCAAAGATCCATCAGGTTTTTTTTCTTTACTTTCTAGTTGGTAAATTTATATACATCTGCATGTAAGAATGACTAAAAATAAATATTGATTTTGTAGCCAAATGAAAATTAAAATCCTTGTGTATTTGTGTTTCTTCAAGCTGCAAATGCAGATGCATTATTCCTGGAATTCTTAGAAATGTGAGACATAAAAAATTTTTAACTACCATGCTCCCAGGAGAGGTCAGCTGCAATCAATAAGGCATCATTCAGGACTTACCTGGCTACCAGGAACCAAGCTATCATTGGGAAACAAGCCTTGTTATTTACTCATTCACTAAACCTTTACTTGTGTCATAAAGTAGGCAAGGACTTGTGCTTGGCACCAAGGTGAGCAAGGATTTACAAAAACAGACAAATGAAATAGAGGATCTAATTTCCTTTGGCCTCATGCACAGAATTAGTATATAATCAATCCCCCAGAAGAGAAAAGCCACAGTTGAAAATTATGCATCCCTTGCATGTGCCAGGGGATTCCACAGAGGGAGAGCCCAGCAGCCTTGGGGAGAAGCTGCATGATGCTGCAAGAGTGGGTATTTTGACATAGAGCTCAAGTTGGAATCTCGTTACATTTCTTAGGGGCTCTTCTAATCAGAGTGAACAGAGTTATAGGGGGGAAAAATCCCAGGAGATAGAAACTCCATATACTTAAAAGCTATTGAAAACAAATTTTAGGGGGTGCCTGGGTAGCTCAGTTGATTAAGCGTCTATGTTGTGATCTCAGGGTCCTGAGATTGAGCCCCATGTCAGGCTTCCTGCTCCACTGGGAGCCTGCTTCTCCCTCTCCTTCCCACTCATGTTCTCTCTCTATCTCTGTTGTTATCTCTGTATCTCTCAAATAAACAAAATATTAAAAAAAAAGAAAACAAATTTTGAAAAAAGATGTCCTTTTTTAAATAAAAAATTTGGTGGCAATTAAAATGCTTTTGAGGCAGGTTTTTAAAATACCATTTTTAAATTATTTTAAAATATAACTTCTCTTAGTCTCGATTTCATCATTTAATAAATGAGAATAAGATTTTTATAAGGATCAGATATGATACAATATGTATACAAACTTTTTGAAAACTATAAACAGTAATAAATTTAAGGTATTAAGCTTTTTTTTTAGCTCTTTTTTTAAAAAAACAAAAAAACTACTAGGATATATTGACAGCCCATAAATGCAAATTATTGTGACATACTAGTCACTGTCTATTTTCAGATTAAATTTTGAGACCTTTATTATTCTGAAAAATTGATCTTGTATTTGGGGTCTACTGTATACTGCCTCTGGATTACAGTGATGCTCTGGTGAACAGCCTAAACAGGAAATTATCTTAGATAAAGATACACTTACCTCTTCAAAAAGCCGATGATAAGACAACTAAACAGTATTACTGATATACAAATATTTCTCAGAATTGATTTTTAGAGGATCTTGTATTATAGCTACATGTGTACATTAAAGATAATTTTTAAAGATTTTATTTTTAAGTAATTTCTGTACCCACTGTGGGGCTCAAACTTACAACCCCAAAGGTCAAGCATTGTTCTCTTGACCGAGCCAGCCAGGCACCCCTAAAAATAATTTTCAAACAAGGTTTCAGAGTGGTCTTCCTATATTAGTCAGTCCTGTTACACATTGTTCCTAACTATCACCTGGAATTGCTTCAAGTCTTAATGGGGGGTGGGAGAGGGCAGAAGATTAACAGCCATTCTTCTTCCTAAATGTCCACAAACATGTTTTTCATACCCTAAGATATGGGGGCCACAAAGAGGCATCAGACATGGTCTCTTCCCCTAAGAAATTTAGAAGCTGCTATACCTTCACCTAATAACATCAGTCTGTTAAAGAGTCAGATTTCAGAGACACTTCTAAGCCTTTCCTCTTTACCCTCCAGGCTGCTCTTCTCTCCTCAGAGAATCCATTCTCCCCTTGCTAATTCTATCATGACACAAATAGTAATCTATTTTGATTTTTCATTGTTAGCAATTTGCCTCCTTTTCTGCTCTTTAAAGCAAACACGTGTCCTTTATCTCTATATCCCCAGTGATGGATAATGGAATAGGAGATAATAAATCCTAGTGGGACTCCAGAATATTGTGATGTAAAAGATGCAAAATGCTATCTCCTCTGTCAAAATTTGAAGTCAGGAACTATATTAGGTCTATATTTTCATATCTAGTGTCTAGCACAAGATCTGGCACAGAGTGAACACTGAAAATTTCTCTAATTATGTGTGCTGAGTGCCAAACAGGTGTCAAATACACAACACCATAGGTGCTCCAGGAGCTTGGGCTATGGAAGGATGCTACAGTGAGGAGCTAAGATCTGCTCTAAGCCTGGAAGGAAAGACAACTGAGCTAAGCAACAGGAGGGAAGAATAACATACAGAGATAAATTTTGGACTTTATTCTAGAAATATTAGGAAATGTGGGGGTTTTTTTTAATTTTTTTTTAAGTTTTTTATTTATTTATGATAGGCACACAGTGAGAGAGAGAGAGGCAGAGACACAGGCAGAGGGAGAAGCAGGCTCCATGCACCGGGAGCCTGACGTGGGATTCGATCCCGGGTCTCCAGGATCGCGCCCTGGGCCAAAGGCAGGCGCCAAACCGCTGCGCCACCCAGGGATCCCGAAATGTGGGTTTTTTAATACCGTACCATGATATGTACAACAGTTTTTAAAAGCTTAATCTGGCTGTAGTATGTAGGATGATTTAGGAAAGAAGTAACCAGAAGCAGATACTAGATAATACTTCTCGTATTTTCCTTGATTCTTGAAGTCTGTTTTGGGAGCCCCATGTAAATGCTTCCTTAGCTCTTCCCCTGTTGTAACATATGTAGACTTAGTTTTCTCCCCAATTAAACTAAGCTGCTCAAGGGCAGAACCACGTCTTGTACAGTATTAAGTCTTCAACATAATGCTGCGAACACTTAGTAAGTTAACGATCATTTTAGGCCTTCCTGTAGTCTCTAAGGCTGTTACCTATGTTTGAGTATAAACTAAAGGAGGTCCACAGCCTCCTATGTTCTGGACACATGAGGAAATGCCAGGAGCTTACCAAAATTTACAGAAACCTTAGCACATGTTGCTATTTAATGTGAGTTGCCTCACTTAACTGGATTTTTATTCATTTCTGCCTTTGTTATAACATCTGATTCTGGTACCTTCACTGTAGGTCAGTCAAGAAATTTCCAGGCAGAAACTCTTCCAGAATCATAGAACTTAGGAAACTTAAAATTTTATTAGTTCAGTTACAGTTTCTAAAAAAGCAGAATAACTATAATGACAACTAAGTTGCTTTCCATTTAAGTAAGAAGGAAATGTGATATACTTCAGACTTTATTAACATCATTTCCCCTGTAAATATCCCTCCATGAAAATGTACAAATATTGTGAATTTAGGTGTATGTTTTTCTACCATAGTGCTAATCTATTACATTTGTTTTTAAATCTGTTAAAACAACTACTCAAATAACGAATGTTTATGTCATTATGGTTCTGATATACATGGATATTTTAGACATCTTCAGAATTTGAACTGAGAGTGTGATTGTAAAAAGTGTATTTCCCTAATATGAAAGTTATTAAGAGGCGCCTGGGTGGTTCAGTCGACTAAGTGTCCAACTCTCGTTTTCGGCTCAGGTCATGATCTCAGGGTCGTGAAATCAAGCCCCACATCAGGCTCCACTAAAAATTCTCGCTCTCCCTCTCCTTTGTGCCTTTCTCCTTGCTCATTCATGCTCTCTCTTACTCTCTTAAAAAAAAAAAAAAAAAAAAAAGTTATTAAGTAGCCTTGGGAATTGTTTTGTGTTATAAATGCAGCTTGAGTCTACCGAAAATATCCTGCAGGAAGCTACATCATCCATGTCTTTGGTGACCCAGTTTGAGCAGGAAGTATCCAGCCTCCAAAGTATCATGCATGACATCCAAAATAGTGAAGAGTTGCTCACCCAAAAGATGCAAAGCCTTAATGAGAAATTCCAGAATGTTTCAGATTTCTGGAAAAGAAGCCTAGAAGAAATGAATGTTAATACAGACCTTTTCAAATCAGAATCAAAACACATACATTCTCAAGTTACTGTCCAGATTAACTCAGCTGAACAAGAAATAAAACTGCTCACTGAAAGGCTAAAAGATCTGGAAGACAGCACACTAAGAAATATTAGAACAGTAAAAAGACAAGAAGAAGAGGATCTTCTACGAGTAGAGGAGCAGCTTGGCTCTGGTACAAAAGCAATTGAAAAGCTAGAAGAGGAACAGCACGCTCTCTTTGCCAGAGATGAAGACCTGACTAATAAACTTTCCAACTATGAACCCAAAGTTGAAGAATGCAAGACACATTTGCCAACAATTGAAAGTGCTATTCGCTCTGTTCTCAGAGTCTCTCAGGATCTGATAGGGACAGAAAAAAAGATGGAAGACTTAACTACTCAGATGTTCAATATGGAAGACGATATGCTGAAAGCAGTATCTGAAATAATGGAGATGCAGAAAACCCTTGAAGGAATTCAGTATGATAATAGCATATTAAAGATGCAAAATGAACTGGATGTTCTAAAAGGGAAGCTTCATGATTTTATGGTATATTCAAGTACAAGAGAAAAGGGAACTTTAGAGGAATATGATCTAGAAAATAAAGGAATTCATAATGACTTTTAATGCACTACATTTATTCTGATCATATTGTTACACATAAATTTATTAGTTCCATGCTTTTGTGTTACTTTGACATGCCTTATTTTATCCTACATTACTGGCAAATACGTGACATATCCACACACATGGATTATCCAGAGAATCAAAGCTTATCTAAGTAATAAAATTTTCATTTTAGCCATTTTAAATAGAAATATTTCCAAAATATATCTCCACCTCCTTAAAGCAATATTCTTAATTTTTTAATGTTTTCCTAATAATTAATGTACATTATGAATTTCACCTATTATATTGGACCCAAATACATTAACATCTCTTGAAGCTATTGAGGAGTTTCCCTTCTTACTAACTGACCCTAGTTTGCTATTTTTTCAAACCTTATGTCTATATCTTATACCTTTTCTGTCACCTAAAGATGTGACCCATTGGCCTGCTGTTACTGTCAGGTTGGTTGGTAGGTGATGTGGCTGCCTAACCAGTTCTGCATTTCCTTTGTAATTAACTGCAGACTAAGATCCGGACCACCAAGTTCATAGGAATTTTGTCTAAAAAGAAAAATAACATGCCCAAAGGAGAACTTGAGGTGCTTTGCTATGAGTCAATATGTACGTTTTGAAAACTATGGAGCCTGGGGAACATTTTTACTTTTCATTAACGTTCTAAAAGCATACTATTATAAATACTTGTAAGAATTTTTAAATAAGAGTAAATATGGATGTGTCTGACCCTTGATCTCAAGGTGACAATTTGAGCCCCATGTCAACCATAGATATTTTTTTAATTAAGAAAAAGGAGTAAATATGTTCATATTGAAAGTTTTACCTATGAATTAAGTGTGTCTTTGTATACCTGGGCTTTTTTTTTTTTTTTTTTAAGGTTCTAACTGCGTTACAGACTCTTTAGTTTGCTAGATACATGATCTCTAGATAAAGTATTCTACCTACAATAAAAAAAATACCAATACACCTGTGGCCCATTTTAAAGAGGAAAAGAGGGACACCTGGGTGGCGCAGCCATTGAGCATCTGTCTTTGACTCAGGGTCTGATCCTGGATACCTGAGATCGAGTCCCACGTCGGGCTCCCTGCATGGAGCCTGCTTCTCCCTTGCCTGTGGCTCTGCCTCTCTCACTGTGTCTTTCATAAATAAATAAAATCTTTAAAAAAATCAAAAAATAAAGAGGAAAAGACAGCATGATGAAAAATTATTACTATGGTAATTAAATGTATGTCATTGTTTTTAAAGAGTTCCCAAACTAATCACCCAACCAAATTTGTGATTTTATTTTACTCTAAATCATATAATGCAGTCACAAGGAATAAGATGTGGACATACTGAGATGTGATTAAAGGGAGATCTAGTCAGATTTTTCCAATAATGATAATCAGAAATGTGCAGGGTTGGGAAAGCACATAAGACTTTTATTGGTTACTAATGCATCAAGAGTGTCCAAACCTGGTGTTGAAAACTTGAGTCGACTGCATATGGAAGTACTGTTCTTGTGTCTTCTTGCCAGTAACCAACTGTAGTCCCAGTTTTATAATGCAGTATCAGTGGAATTAAACACAAAGAACTTGAAAGCAATCAATTGCAAAAAGTAGTTGCGGTCAGGTAGTTTTATTATGTAAATTTGCACAATTTTGGAAAAATCCCAAACAAGTTCTACTCTGGGGTTAGGAGGGCCTCTGGTAGATAACCATAAAAATGAGCCTGAAAGAATGCTACTATTAAAGAGTATATCATTAATTTCTGGAATCTTAACATTAAGTTCCTTCACCTCTGAACATCCAAGTTCTTGTCTGTGTGCACTGACAAAATTGTATTTGTTTGCCTTTATTTTAATGCTAATAAAATAGATTCTAAAGTTCACTAGAACTTTGTTGTTTCAACCTCCATCCCCTCATGGCAGGTGTGATCTCTTATATTTTGTTTGCTGAGCCTATCACCAGATTTGATACATCATTAGCTTTTATATACCATAGTAGTTGCTACAGAAAATAAATGGAAACAAAGTGACCACTGTGTTCTATAGTAACAGTTACAAACAAAACCTACCCTTCCACAAGTATGTCATGAGAAAACTATTGTGTAGATGTATATACATATAATGTACACATGTATATGTATATTTTCCTTTAACTCAGAAATTCTCCTCTAAACAATTATCAGTAAACAGTTTTAGATGTACCCAATGTGTCTTCCTCTATTTCTTACATTCATTTATATATCACAGATACTTGAAATTTCAAAAACTTCCCTGTGTATCAGATATTAAATTATATTGTTAGTCTTTCCTTTAAGGAAGATTACCATATTGTAAGACAAATTTTGTGTCTTTGTAATTGATAATAAATTTTATATCAATTAATTTCTGATAGTACTACTGGGCCCATTTTTTAAATTTAGTATAAATAAATCACTTTTACAAAACAAACATCTAATTTTTTAAATTTTGGATGCAAAGTTTAAAGATATATTAATAACAATATTTCCTTAAATTTTGGAAATTAATAACAATATTTCCTTAAATTTCTAATGCTTAGAAGCTGTTGACTAAGTGTACTTTTTATATTTTATAATGAAAAATGTTGATTTATTAGCCTCATGGTTCTGTAGAAAACTAGTAAGATACAAAGTTAATTGCATTATTTTTAACCTCAACCTGATTATAGACCTTTGTATATATCTATAATCTTAATCACAGCTTAATATATCATTAATGATAGTAAAAAAATTAAAAATAATGATGCAAATTCACCAAGCACATGTAAAAAGATACATTTCTTTATATACTTATCTCATATTTGCAATTGGCAAAAGCTCTGTAAATTTACCCAGCATCTGTTGGTTGGTTTGTTTTCAGTTCAGCTATTGAACTATTAATTTAATACAAATCAAAATGCTCCATCCCAGCTTTGACAGCAAGGGAGGAGAGAACTAGCATTTTGGAGCCTATTATGTGCCAAACACTGCTAGGAGGTCTACATTCATCATCATCACAGTAGCAGCTCTGTATCCTGAGTACCTACAATGACCTGCATTATCACTCCTTATCACAAGAACTTTGCTGGCCATGACACGCATTTTAAAAATGAGGAAACTGAGGCTTAGCAAGGTTAGGAAATGTGCAATCACACTGCTAGGTCTGTCTCTCTACTGATCTCCCACAGTACAATGCAATCTGCTACTATTCAACCAGGTGGAGAAAATCACAAGAAATCTGCTATGGATAGAACTATCTTGAGAATTTTTAAAAACCATAATTCAGCCAAATGTGTCGACTACCATATCACCATCAAACGAGACTGTAAGTCACCCAAAAGTTGTAACTATGATGTAAAATTGTTTGGGCCTTGGACATAAGAAGAAACCAATAAATGTTTAGGGAATAGTGGGAAAGCAGTGGTGGAGAAAGAGCCTCAGACTAGAATCTTCTAGGCTTTGCCACAAACTGTGTGTTCTTGGGTGCTTTATTTGGGGGCTCAGTTTTTTAATTTGTAAAATGAGGAAATTGTATCAAAAAATCTCTAAAACCCCTTCTGGCTCTATGTGGTTTTAAATTTTAGAGATTAATAAAATTTCCAGGTCCTTTAGTTACAGCTCAAAGATCCTTTAGCACAGTTTTTGGAAAGCCAGTTGGACCCAGAAATCATTCCCTTGAACCATGTTGCTCTACTTGTAGATCCAAACAATATTTAACATTATAGGACAGCATCTAGCTCAGTAGCCTGTATACATGATAGGAATTTGGTAAAAATCTTTTGAGCTACTGGTGGACTCCAACATTTCTATGCATTCTAGGGAAATAGTTTAAACAAGCCCTAAGTAGTTTCTAAAAATAATTCTGTGAAACAATTTCAAGACTATTCCTGCACTGTATTAATATTTTAGTAAAGATCAACAGAAGTTCATGATAAATTGCTTTTTATAAGCTACCGAGTGAAACAGCTTTACTAGCAGTTTCTTAATGATCTGCTCCTTCTAAGAATAAAGTAAGTGCTTTCTGATGAGTCTTAACTGTGTGGTACTGTTAGGCTACATTTACTCTACCAGAGTAAATACATTAATAAATAATAACCTAGTAATGAATTAGATGAAATAAGCCATCTACTTCCTTCATTGTTTGAAGTCTCTGATTCAGCAAATACACTTGCAAAACCTTTCTCTTAAAAATAGCACATACTTTTGCAATCACTACTTGATTTCCTTCCTGTTTGTGGTTATATATATTTTTTAAGATTTTATTTATTTATTTAAGAGAGAAAGAGTATGAGTGGGGGGAGGAACAGAGGGTGAAGGACAAGCAGACTCTCCCTGCTGATTAGGGAGCCCAATGTGGAACTTAAGCCCAGAACCCATAACCTGACCTGAGCCGAAGTCAGACACTTAACCCACTCTGGAGCCTCTGTGGTCACTCTTTAATGTCACACCCATAATAACATATTAACTCTCTGGCTTCTCTACTAAAGAACACTTGGGGTCACCTCCCCCTACCAATAATTAATAGAGCATAAACCTCCTAAGAAGAAAAATCCTAAAATATATTTTGAAATCAAACATACATGATGAGGCAAAGAGAGGAAATTACTACTTTAACTGTTCTCCATTTCAACTTGTCATTTTTTTTTGCAGCTATATTGTTACTCCTTTTTTAAGCTGCCATAAAAATAATATTGTGAACATACTAAATTTTTATTTGCATTAAATAAAACTAAGTTGAAATGTTATCAAAATAATCTCAAAAGATTAGCTGAGTAAACCAGGCAAATGCAATTTTATAAAGGTAATTCATAACATTGAAATACACAATTATTTTGGAAATAAAACTTGATGTCTTTAGATAAAACCGTAGATCTTGTTTTGTAAAACTGCTTTTCAGCTTGCATATTCCTTGTTTTCTGATTTTATTTATTTATTTGAGAGAGAGAGAGAGAGAGCATGAATAAGGGGGAGAGGCAAAGGGAGAAGAAGAAGGAGAATCCTCAAACAGACTCCCCCTGAGCGCAGAGCCCAATGCAGACCTCCATCCAGGATCCTGAGATCATGACCTGAACCGAAATCAAGAGTCAGACGCTTAACTGACTGAGCCACCCAGGTGCCCCTTTGTTTTCTGATTTCAAATAATCTATTTATTGTCATTTTCCTTCCCAAACTAAACTATAATCTCCTTAAAAGCAGATACTGTTCTTGACCATACTAGCACACACAAGCCCAATAAACACTGTTGAATCCAAGTTGTTTAGGGTTTTTAAAAAAAATTTTAGGGGCCCCTGGCTGGCTCAGCAGTTGAGCGTCTACCTTCTGCTCAGGGCGTGATCCTGGGGTCCTGGGATGGAGTCCTGCATCAGGTTCCCCAGATGGAGCCTGCTTTTCCCTCTGCCTATGTGTCTGCCTCTCTCTGTGTGTCTCTCGTGAATAAATAAAATCTTAAAAAAAAAAAAAAAAAAGGAAAAAAGAATTTTGGAGATAGTTTTTTTATTGGTTGTTTTGTTTCTTACATACCTATTTTCTATTTTCTCCACTAAACTACTAAACTGAGTTGAGGTCACAACCCAAGCTGTCCTCATCTTTATATCCCTCATACTTGGTATGCCTAACATAATAGGAACTTAAGAATTATTGAACTTTTCAGGGTCTCATGGATAAATACCCCCAGAAAGTTATTCATAAAAGTAATAGGACAGGGACACCTGGCTGGCTTAGTCACTACAGCATGCAACTCTTGATCTCTAGGTTATAAGTTCAAGCCCCACATTGGAGGAGATTACTTAAAAATAAAATCTTTAAAAGTAATAGGACAAGAAAGCATATACACATGGAGTCTTGAACATTGGTACCTTCATTCTAGCACTTGAAATAACTACAAACAAATTTGTTTCAGAAATTATATTGCCGTCTCTGATCCCCAGAAATTTACCAAAGTTCATCTAGAGAAGGCTTTGTCCTCTCTTCTCCAGCAAGGAAAAACACTCCACTCTCTCTCATTTAGCTCATTTTGCCACTATACCAAGGCTGATGGTATAAAAATAGCTGAAAGATGTGTTACCAGTTATACTTTATTATATTTCCTTCATGTTTTCCTTCTTAATCATTACTAACACACTTGATACATCTTTTATCATGCTTTCCAGAAGAAGGGTAAAATGGTAGTTAAAATATCAACCTGAATTCTATATATTAAACTTTTAATCAATTTAATTATTGTGGTGCTATATTTTTTTATAGTGGCAGAAGTCTGAAGCTATCATGGAACAGTGGAAGTCTTTTCAAATAATTGCTCATCTAAAGCGTCTACAGGAGGAAATTTATGAGGTAAAAACTTGGTCCGATAGGATAACTGAAAAACAGAGTATACTGAACAACAATTTGACAGCTCTTTCTCAAGATGTGACAAAAGTAGACCAAAGTACAACTTCTATGGCAAAAGATGTTGGTGTGAAGATTACAACTGTAAAAACAGATATACGACGTATTTCAGGTTTAGTAACTGATGTAGCATCATTGACAGATTCTGCACAAGAATTACAAAATAAAATAGAAAAAGTAGAAAAAGATACAGTAAAAAACATAGGTGATCTTCTTTCAAGTAGCATTGACCGAACAGCAATGCTCCGAAAGATAGCATCTGAAAATTCACAAAGAATTAACTCTGTTGAGAAGACACTTTCAGAGCTAAAGAATGATTTCAACAAGCACACAGATAGGTTTTTAAGCTTAGAAAGTGACAGAGCTAAAGTTTTGAAGACAGTAACTTTTGCAAATGATCTAAAACCAAAAGTGTATAATCTAAAGAAGGACTTTTCCCGTTTGGAACCATTGGTAAATGACTTAACACTACGCATTGGGAGACTGGTTACTGACTTACTACAAAGAGAGAAAGAAATTGCTTTCTTAAATGAAAAAATATCTAATTTAACAATAGTCCGAGCTGAGATTAAGGATGTGAAAGATGAAATAACACACATTTCAGATATGGATTAGCTTGAAACCATTTAGATGAGACTGAGATAACTTTAATAACATGACCTCTGTCCTGTTATAAAAAGACTGACAGGGGCAGCCCTAGTGGTGCAGCGGTGCCGCCTGCAGCCCGGGGCGTGATCCTGGAGACCCTGGATCGAGTCCCACGTCGGGCTCTCTGCATGGAGCCTGCTTCTCCCTCTGCCTGTGTCTCTGCCTCTCATTCTCTCTCTGTGTCTCTATGAATAAATAAATAAAATCTTAAAAAAAAAAAAAAAAAAAGACTGACAACTCAGAAACAATGACATTTTGGAGCAAACATCATTTTGTATCTGATTCGGGAAACCGAATAAAGGAAACCTCACTTACATGGAGTTGCAAGGCCAGAAGGGGGAGTTCTCGCGCCACTCGGCTCCTTGCAGCCCTTTGCCAAACAGAAGGAAGCCATTGCTTTCCTACACCAGTAGGCGGAAGATTTTTCTCCTAGACACAGCAGACCAGCCAGTAAAAGACTATCACAACCCGATCAAGGAGCAGCCAAAACACTGCAAACTCCCAGTTCACTCCAGTGGAATTTTTTGTTTATAATAAAGCCCCTCTCAACTGCCCCCTTTCCTCTATGAAAAAGCATTCCTCTTCTATGTTCACTGGACTTGCCTATGGTCTTGCCATAGCCTGCGTGTCTGGAATTGCAGTTCTGTTATTCCTGAATAAACCCATTCTGCTGGTGAAATAACCGGTTGTTTTATTTTTAAGGTCAACAGATTCTATTCTGAACAGTAAAAACAAAATATTTTAAAAGGTTGAAAAAAAAAAAAAAAGGTTGAGCAGTTGATGTCTCAAAATAAATATGCTAAAGTGTATACTTGCAACTTTATATAGCAGGAACCCAGTGCATTCCCCTGATACACACTCTCTTACACACACACAGAGTCCAGACAAGAAGTAGGATCTGCCATCTGCCACTGGGAAGCCTGGATGGGGCAGGATCTGAACCCCATTTGCCCTCATTAACTGCCGGGGAGCATAGTATACATACAGCTGGAGCCCTAACTGGAGAACTGCCCCTCAGGCTCAGGGCTGTAGCATTCATTAGTCATCTAGGGGAAGGGAAACCAGAAAGGCCACAGCCAGGGAGCTGAGGAAAGGAGTCATGTAAGCCTTCCCAGATCTTTCATGGCTTTAGGAAACAGGAAAAATTGACCTAAAACAGAGAAGGGAAGTGATGGCTAGAGCAGGGTTTGAGGGGGAAGCATTATAAGTTGCAGGGGGCTTGCCAAGCCTCAGATGGAGACTGCCCCAAAGCAACACAGCTCATGTGTGGCGATGATGTAACCAGAGCAGCCTGGGCAGAGAAGGAAGTTCCAACATTTAAAACAGCATTATATAATTCTACGCCTATGAAAGTCTAGAAAATGCAAACTATAAAGGCAGAAAATAGATTCGTGATTGCCTAGGGATGGCAGGAGGTAGAGATTATAAAGAGGCACAAGGAAATCTTGAGGGGTGAAGGGTATTATCTTAGTTATGATGATGGTTTCACAGGTATTGTACATGTATCAAAATTCATTAAATTGTACTCTTTGAATATGTATAATTTATTTCACATCAAATATTCCTCAATAAAGTTGTAAGATAAAGTACAATGATCTTTAAAAAAACACAGTGCGTTAGTTCCAGTGTCCTATGCCTAGCACGAAGGGTGTCCAGATGCACAGAACCAGCCTAATTTTCGTGACAAAAAGCCAAGGCTTGGGGATGAACCATTCTGGAACTCTTTGAAGTGACTACCTCTGTTTGAGTCATGTCTGTTTAATACAGTAGGAACAACATAAGATTTTGAAATCAGAGTTATCTGAGGTCCTATTCTGGCTCTATCAACACAGAGTTGTGTGGCCTCAGACAAATTTAGTGTATACGAACTTTCATTTCTTCACCTATAAATGAGGACAAATAAATTCTGCCTTACAAGAGGGACTGCAGTGGACATTACTATTAACTTATCTAAATTGCCTTTGCACATAAAGGGCAAGGCCATTAACTAATATAACAAAAGTTACATAGTAGGGGACGGTGTTTCTGTAAATAGCTCTATACTCCACAGTATCACCATAGCACATCCTAATACACTATCCAATGTTGTAATGATACCAAGTGAAAAGTAAATTATGGGTCACCTGAGTGGCTCAGTTGGTTAAGTGTCTGCCTTTGGCTCAGGTCATGATTCCAGGGTCCTAAGATTGAATCCTGCAACGAGTCTTGCACTGGGCTCAGTGAGGAGTCTGCTTCTCCCTCTCTTTCTGCCCCTCCCCTCTGCTCATGCTCTCTCAAATAAATAAGATCTTTTAAAAATATATGAATTAAAATTTTTAAAAAGAAATGTGAATTATGTTCCATGTAATCATTTTTTAATAAGGCACAATATTTTACACATGAACATTTAAAATTTTTTTTTCAGTACTTAAAAATATAAATTCAAGCCAGCAAGCAAATACCCACCATTTGCTTTGACATGGATGGAATTGGAAGATGTTACGCTGAGTGAAGAAAGTCAGTTGGAGAAGAACAATCATCATATGATTTCACTCATACAGAGAATATAAGAAATAACAAAAGGGATTGTAAGGGAAAGGAGGAAAACAGTGTGAAAAATTAGAGAGGGAGACAAACCATGAGAGACTCCTAATTCTGGGAAATGAACAAGGGTAGTGGAAGGGGAGGCAGGTGGGGGGTTGGGGTAACTGGGGTACAGGCACTGAGGAGGACACTTGATGGGATGAGCACTGGGCGTTTTACTATATATTGGCAAATCAAACTTCAATAAAAACAAATAAAAATATATATATATATATACAATTCAGCCATCTGAAAAATTCATTTTTGAGGAATATTTGTTTCTATCAGTGCCGAATAAATGAAGCACTTGCTTCATTTGGTGCTAGTTCTACTATTATTGAAATAATGACTCACCAATCTGTCAGTAATTTGGAAGCCAGGCTGAGCAAGACTTTTTCAAAGGAGCCTTCAAATCTGGAAACGTCACTAGGCTTGCCGTCATGTTTTTCTCTTCAGGTCAGATAGCTTTTGTGGCAAATACAAAATAGTAAGCTTTGGATCTGTTTCCTAACAGTAGAAGATAGAATCACTTCAATAATAGATATGGGTAAATCATCTTCAGCTTTCTGTGGAATTTCCCTGCTTTAGTATCCTTTAAAGTCTAACCACTCGACAGTCAATAGAATCAGCAAATAATTGTTTATCCACAAGTAATAACTTTAGGCACATCAAATTTTCAGATGTTAGCAATTTCTTAGAAGTAGTTTTAACTTCGACTCGTATAGCCTTCTGTGTTGAGATCATGGCTTCAAATAATAGATGCTGCTCCTTGAATAAATTAATCCTTCATCTTCAAATCTTGCATACACTGCATTCCACAAAGAAAGCCAGCTGACTTGTACATGGAATCACAGTATTAGGTAGGAGTTCTATCTTGTATGGGAAACATATCCCCTAGACTCTTGTTCAGTATAGCTAGCCTTTATTAAGTGATTGCTGCATGCGTGGCACACATGCAAACTTTAGGTTTTTTCCAGAAAACTCAAGTCACATTTTAATAACCAACAGTCGGGACACCTGAGTGGCTCAAATATTGAGCGTCTGCCTTCAGCTTAGGGCGTGATCCCAGGATCCAGGATCGAGTCCCACATCTGGCTCCTTGCGGGGAGTCTGCTTCTCTCTCTTCCTGTGTCTCTGCCCCTCTCTAGGTCTCTCATGAATAAATAAGTAAAATCTTAAAAAATAATAATAACCAAGTCATAAACTTTCTATCAATGCTGAGGTTAACATCTCACACACTGTGAACACTTCTAAGAATGTGAAGTAAGGGCTGCCTTGTAAAAGAGAAATGATTCCATAGATAATATGTGAGGTTAAGAATTGCTAGGAGGAGCTGACTTAAGGCACCACATCACTGTTGGATAGATCAGGTACAGCACAGCCATCAAATGACCTACAGATTCCTTGACATCTGAGATCAGCTTCTTAACCGAGTGGCATGTGAGATTTTTAAATTATTTTGTGATTTATCTCATAAATGATAACAGTGTAGTAGTTAAGTATACTTTCTCATCCTTATGTTTTTAATAATTTTTTCTAGCTCTCTTTATTCCAAGTATACAGTATATAACATATAACATTCAAAATATGTGTTATCAGTAAGGCTTCCTGTCAATAGTAGGATATAGTGGTTTTCAGGGAGTCAAAGTTGTAGGTAGATATTTGGTGGTTTAGAGGAGGGAGTAATCATGCTCCTAAATATCACCCTCCCTACCCTCCAGTTGTTCAACAGTCAACTGTAACTCATTTCTTCTGCTAAAGAAACAGCATGTAACTAATTTAGCATCAAGACCACTATGTGGGGAAACCTGGGTGGCTCAGCAGTTTGGCGCCTGTCTTTGGCCCGGGGTGTGATCCTGGAGTCCCGGGATCAAGTCCCACGTCAGGCTCCTGGCATGGAGCCTGGTTCTCCCTCTGCCTGTCTCTGCCTCTATCATGAATAAATAAAATCTTTAAAAAAAAAAAAAAAAAAAGACCACTATGTACCAAACTTCATGAGCCTTGTGGACATTTTTCTATCTATCCCAAAAAGGGTATCACAAAAATGTTAAACTCATTTTAAAACATGGTCCAAACATTTCAAGCTTTCACACAATGAAGATCTGGCTCAGCTGTTAGTTCTGTTCAATTTTATGTCATAAGGTATTCATCATTTAGCAAAAATCAGGATTTCTCAATTTTGTTCTTTAAATTTTTGACAGAGGGGCAGCCCTGGTGGTTCAGTGGTTTAGCGCTGCCTTCAGCCCAGGGCGTGATCCTGGAAACCCGGGATCGAGTCCCACATCAGGCTCCCTGCATGGAGACTGCTTCTTCCCCTCTCTCTCTCTGTCTCTCATGAATAAAGAAAATCTTTTTTTAAAAATTTTTTTAAAAATAATTTTTTGACAGAGTGCGCATGCACAAGCAGGTGCAGAGGGAGCAGGGAGCCCGATGTGGGGCTTGATCCTAGAACCCCAGGATCATGACCAGAAGTCAGACACTCAACCAGCTGAGCCACCCAGGTGCCCCTGGGTCAAATCATATTTGACTCTCCAAGAAACTACTATGCACTTCTATCATGTCCTAGCATTATAACATAAACTACTAATCACATATACTCTCTCCACTGGTTTCTGCTTTATGGAATTGACATTTTCTTAAGCCAAACGTGAAAAAAACATGTTTTTAAAATGCAGAGGGGCGCCTGGATGACTCAGTCGGTTCAGTGTCTACCTTCAGCTTGTACTCTAATAAATCTTTAAAGAAAAAAAAAAAAGTCGTTAGAATCTTTTAGTATGAATAAATCTTAAAATGTAAAATGGGAATACACAAAATTTTAAGCAGCCATTTTCCTTTAATTTCTACACTGAAATGGTTTTCTCTTGGAAATAGCTTTGAAATTATCTCTAACTACAAATAGCGACTCTTAACAACTTGAACACAGCATACTTACTTTCAATACCCACAAATAAATTCTATTTTCTTGAAACAAAACTCCCATCATACATGATGGACAATTGAAATCTTCTAGTGAAAGCTGACTGAACTGCTTGTTTCCAAACATAGTCCACCTTTAGATTGGCTTAATATGTATTTTCATTCCTACACTTTCTTCTTACATGACTGACATTCCTCCCAGTAGGACTATCTGTTCCTTTCACCTCAAGCTGGGATTTAGACCTGAGATTACTGATATTGTGATAGAGTACAGTGAAAGTGATGCTAGGACTTCTATAGTCCTAAGAGTCCTAAAAAAGATCCAGCTTTTGCTGGCTCTGCCTCAAATCCCTGAAATCCAACTGCCCTAAAGCTGTGCTATAGATCTCAAGAGACTAAGCCACTAACAGGGAGATGCTTAGAGTATCTTTTCAGCCCCGATGAGCAAAAGCCTTTTTTTTTTAAAGTAGGCTCTACATCCAATGTGGGGCTTGAACTCACAACCCTGAGATCAAGAGTTACATGCTCTACCAACTGTGCCAGCCAGGAGCCCAAGGAGAAAACCTTTAAAAAGGACCTAAGAGCTATCTTCTGATTATAATTTCTTGAGACGCAGAGCCAAGATCCGGCAGAGATGCTCCTTAATGCCTGACTGGAGATTCTAAGTCTCAAGCCATTAGATGTCAGTTAATTTGTCACAAGGCAACACTCATGCAGTGGTGATGTGAGTTACCATAGCCGCAATGTACCTTTTAAGTGTGGCCCAACTGCACTCACAACCCCTCCTCTCTGCAACGCACGTGAAATAGGTTTGTAATCTTTTTTTAAGATTTTATTTATTCATGAGAGACACAGAGAGAGGCAGAGACACAAGCAGAGGAAGAAGCAGGCTCTATGCAGGGACCCTGACATGGGATTCCATCCCGGATCTCCCAGGATCAGGCCCTGGACGGAAGGCAGCACTAAACCGCTGAGCCACCCAGGCTGCCCCATAAGTTTATAATCTTAAACAAGACCGAGTGAGGATATAGAGAAGTTAGCCTTCAACTAAATAGGTCTGGTTCTTAAATTTAGACAGTGGCTTACTATTTAGGTGATTTCATGCTACCTATTTTTGTAATTAGAAAGTCCGATAGGTTTGAAAATAACTGTTACCTAAAGTGGTTTTCAGCTATCAAGTGCTTTGTTCCTTTTAAAAACTATCATTCTAGGGGCACCTGGCTGGCTTAGTCAGTAGAACATGTGACTCTTGACCCAGGGTTATAAATTTGAGTCCCACATTGAGTGTAGATTACTTAAAAAAACAAAATCTTTAAATAAATATAAGAAATATTCTACAATCAGCCTAATTTGGATTACCTTTTTTCAACTTAATTTTTTAGTTTTAAGTATAATATCTATACCCAACATAGGGCTCAGAACATATAACCCTGGGCAGCCCGGGTGGCTTAGCGGTTTAGCGCCGCCTTCGGCCCAGGACCTGATCCTGGAGACCCGGAATCGAATCGAGTCCCACATCGGGGTCCCTGCATGGAGCCTGCTTCTCCCTCTGCCTGTGTCTCTGCCTCTCTCTCTCTCATGAATAAATAAATAAAATATTTAAGTAAAAAATATATATATAACCTTGAGATCAAGGGCACCTGGCTGGCACACTCCTCCAACAGCACCGGCTAGGTGCCCCTAGATTACTTACTTCTACAAATGATTAGCAAACTCATTAGCATTTTTAGTATGTGTTTCAAAAATTTGATTACACTGAGATTTACTTGTCAAAATATAACCACAAATATTTATCCACAGTTCAATTAACTGATACGGATTAGTTTGCATTTTTTCCCTGAAGTTTTAACTTAGTACCTTCCATTTTAGGGTTAAAGTTTTAAAAATAAGCATCGAGTCAGACAAAATCATTAATAGTTGGGTTTATTTCACCAGTGGGTTTGAAACTCTTGCCTTAGGCAAGAATACTACAGTAATTATACCAGGAATAGACAATTTCCTACACTGTCAAATATATAAAAGTTCCTCTTGCACTTTTCTCAACACTGATCAACAAGCAGATTCAGTCCACATTTGCTTTGATCAATCTACTGAGTTAACCCAAGCTTCTTCTTCAGAGACTCTGGCATTTCAGGTGGAGGTGGGCGAGGGAGCCTGAAGTAGACCTTCACAGAGTCATAGATGAACCACTGTAGTGCAGTCAGAGTGCCAATCATGATGATACGAGCAAAGAGTCCCTTCCATACACCTAGTTGAAATATAGAATATGAATGAAAAATGAAACATACCCAAGTGTTAGTCTTTGTTTAGAGGGGAGAGAAAAAAGAATCCTACCTTTAAATCCGAGTCTCTGAAGGACTTGAGAAGCACTGCTACCTTTCTCTTTATTCAACACAGATACCACAGAATCAGCAGGATGAGAAACAATTGCACAGAAGACTCCAGCTGAAAAAAGTCAAGATAAATAATCCATAATGGGATCAATAAAAAATTCACATCATAAGCATCAACCTTTTCCTAATATTTAGTTCTTTAAAAAGTTATATAGCAGCCTCCCCTAGGGAAAACAGAACAATCCTTCAAATTTTTATATTTGCATTTTTCTTTTTTAAAGATTTTATTTATTCACAAGAGACAGAGAGAGACAGACAGACACACACACAGGCAGAGGGAGAAGCAGGCTCCATGCAGGAAGCAAGATGTGGGACTCGATCACACTCGATCACACACGATGTGGGCCGAAGGCAGGCGCCAAACCTCTGAGCCACCCAGGGATCCCCTATATTCCCATTTTAATCAACATTTTCCTTTGTGTTAAAAATGTATTCTTGAAAAACTAGACCAAAAAAAACAATGATATAGCACATCGGGCTCCCTGTGTAGAGCTTGCTTCTCCCTCTGCCTATGTCTCTGCCTCTTTCTCTGTGTCTCTCGTGAATAAATAAATAAAATCTTTAAAAAAAAAAGAAAGAAGCCAATATTGGAAATGATTATTTTGTCCTTAATTTCACAAACATGCGGTAACTCATACCTATATAACCTGCTACAAATGTTACAACCAGTTGCTCTGCCTTTGAACATTCACTTCGGGGCTTGGGAACCACAAACTTATATAATGCTTCAACAGTACGTTCAAAGCAGGCAAATTTCATCATGGTGTATGGTATCTGTCTCATCCAGAGAGGAGCAACCCCCTTGTAGAATCTAGAAAATCAAGAGACTTATTTCACTCAGTTATATTTATTCACCTAGCAGATTTTCATCATTAACAAAAGTGTCCGCACACCAGTCGAGTCCTGACAGCAAAAAATGGCAGCACAATTGCGTGTCATTTCTATCAGAACCTAAGACTAACATGCAGGTATATTTATCTCACATGCCAATGACTCAAGCACCTTTGACTATACAACCAAAAAAGTTGCTGGATGTTTCCTGACTGGAACTACAAGAAACCAAATGTTTACAAGTAGAACTCAGTTCAAGACTAGCATCCACAAAGGTGGATCTAAGGAAGCATGTAGTGACCAGATTATATGCAAATTCTTAGCTGTAAACACAGAAGACAAGAACTCTAACAAGCCCTTCCCAAAAGCTAACAACTAATGTCAAATATCAAGTCATCTGCAGATTGACAAACACAATCTTTAGAAAAAAAAAATCTTTAATCTAGGGCTCAAGCCACGTATCAATTTATTCTTGCCCTTAGACTTTATGTTCTACATAAAAAGTAAAGACATGAACATAGTAACTTTAAAAATAAAAGTCTGGTAGGTTTAATGCTAACAAATAAAATTCCTTTAAATGAGTATTTCTATACTAGAATTCTAGACATAGGTTTACTTACGCTTTTAAGCCTTCTTCCTTATACATTTTGGGAGCTGCATCCCTCAAGGTGTTGGCATAACCTGGCTGGGTTTGAATTCTAACCTTAGCAGCTTCCATAGGAGCCAGGGCAATGTCAGCAAAGAATTCAGCACTGGCAGAGGCAGCCAAATATAGTGATGTGCGCCAGAGATAGGCATTCTCCTAATTGAAAAACACAAGCAAGAACATACATTGCCATGGCATTGGCTATTTTCTATTAAGGGACAGTTCTAGAAAACAGTTGTACTTCAAACATCTTATTAATACACATGGTGTGACTGAATGTATGTCCTCTCCCATAACCTTATCAACCACAGTACAATGTGAATTATGTTTTGAATAGCTAGGTGCCAAATATACCTGGGAATCTCAAAATCCTTCTCTTTAAAAAACTCAAAATCCAACTAACTACTTGGAAAGCAACACAGAATAATAAAGACTTAAAAAAAAAAAATCCTTTTTGGTCTTAAATTTTAAGTTAAAGCTTAGTACTTTAAATTTCAAAATTAAATTACATACCTCTCCAAGCATGTTGCTATACAAGACTTTGAAAACTTCATAAAAGCCAAACTTGCAGAGCCCTTGCATAGAATAGCCAATGAAAGTCGGAGCCCATCCTTTAGCCAAACCACGAACACCATCCTCTTTAAGTGTAACTGAGAATCCATTAAATATGCCCTTGTACTTTTGGGGGTCCACCTTTATTTAAAACAAGAAGAAAGAAATTAATTAAATGCACCAGAGAGCTATCGGTTCTCATATACACTGAATTTCACTATTCTGTTTTTCCTTTTGGTTCCTAAAATAAAAATAAACCTCAGTAACTACACAAGAGGTAGGTAAACACAGGATTCACTGCATACCAACTTAATATCTATAATCATCTTTGTAAATGTAACTTTATACATTAAGGTCTAGCTTTCTTTCATACTTAAGTCTTGGAGAATTCGTTTAAGAGTAAAATTCCTAGAAAAATATATGATAAAACAGAATCAAATTTTTCACCATCCAACTCTAACACTTTTAAAAAATTAGTTTTGAAGCTACTCCCTAAGTAACAGATAAGTCTATATCCATGATTATACGCTAGTCCATCAAGGAGTTTATACTATCAAGTTTTATAAATTTAAGGCAAATTAAATGCAAGTTAAAAGGGTAGATCAACATAATGAGAATCTGTCTTTTGACTTAAACTTACTTGAAGATACATACATACATTTTAGCGAAGGTTTATTTCACATCCATTCTATTAACTAATGGAAAAAGAAAAAAAATCTTATTTCACTGTATCTGCCAGTACTAAAAGGGCTGGTATACGTCACCTTCCTCTCCCTGCTAACAATTCACCTTCCTTTATTTCACCTTCCTCTCTTTTTAGGTAAGTAGACTTCTAATCCTGTTTGGGACAAATAAATTTTTGACGTTTGATTATTTTTGTTTCAATAATCCTAATTACGAAATTCTAATTGTACAAGACTTTTATGTAAATAAATATACAAGAAGGTATGTATGTCTGCAAAATTTTAATACTAAGTATTTTTCCTAATCTACATAATGTTTTGCCCTGATCTTATCAGTAAAGAGAAGTTAGTTCAAAAATTAAGATTACCTACTCTGATATGTAACTGCTCATAAAATGACTATTTGGGAGCATAAAGGACCAGCAGGCCTTGAAAAGAAACTCTAGACAGAATTAAGCATAGCAGCAAAATACCACTTATAGCCAGGGTTTGAGGTCCAAAAATCTGCCTACAATCTAATTTCAAAAGAGGCATTTCTTCCATTTAAAACACTAATTAGGGGGGAGCCCGGGTGGCTCAGTGGTTTAGCACCTGCCTTCAGCCAAGGTGTAATCCTGGAGACTGGGGATCTAGTCCCATGTCAGGCTCCATGCAGGGAGCCTGCTCCTCTCTCTGCCTGTGTGTCTGCCTCAATCTCTCTCTCTCTCTCAATAATAAATAAATAAAAATCTTAAAAATAAATTAAAAAAAAAAACACTAATTAGGGCAGCCGGGGTAGCTCAGCAGTTTAGCGCCGTCTTTGGCCCAGGGTGTGATCCTGGAGGCCTGGGATCGAGTCCCATGTCGGGCTCCCTGCATGGAGCCTGCTTCTCCCTCTGCCTGTGTCTCTACCTCTCTGTGTCTCTCATGTATAAATAAATAAAATCTTGAAAATAAAATAAATAAAACACTAATTAAAATAAAGATCAGGAGTTAAGAAAATCTGGGTTTGGTTTCCTATGGAAGTTTCTAGCAGTTGTGATGTCTTCATATTTTCTCATTTGTCAGGGCCTTTAAAATTATTTGGAATTAAGTCACACATGAACGATACATTCGATGTTGCCATCTCAATACAAACCTGCATACGGCATTTCACTAAATCCAGAGGAACGACAGCAGTGTGTGTCAGACCACAACTTAAGACCCCACCAAAGCCACACAGTGCATAAAACTTCATGGAGCCATATTCGCAACTGTACTCTGTAGTAAGACAAGACACACCATGCATTTTAATATAAAACTCATGTTACTAGTTATCAACTTACCTCTTGGACAATTAGGTTTCCACACGGCTTGTTAGTAGAGTCTATGTTGTACAACTTAGAAGCCATGCTTCAACCATATGCTTTTAATCCAACATGCAAAACAAACCTGCATCCTGCATTTAACCAGATCTAGAGGAACCAATGCTGTATGTGTTGTGCCACAGCTAATAATTCCTCCAAGTCCACAAAGGATAAAGAATCTGCCAGATCCATAGTCACAGCTATACTGCTCTGTTTGATTGAAAAGAAAAATCAAGTAAGTATTTCTTCTTCAGAGATAACTAAGGCCACGGGAATGAAAGAGAACGGATTCCCTGTGCAACAGTGCTGTCACAACTGAATAGAGCTTTGGCCACTGCTTACAATTAAGGTGAAAGATGATTTTCCACCTCATGTTAATAAGACATTTACTGCCAAAATCAGAGAATCATTTAGCTTATGAAGGTTCTGGGAGACATTGGCTTTACTCTGCTATACTAAAATGTCTCTGATGACATTAATGGCTCTTCCAATTGAAATCAAACTTCCAATCATTAACTGCTAATAAAAACACACTTCAGAATACATATCAAACTCGGGAAAGCACTAGACAAGTAAAAGCTTGCAATCTGCTAAGTGTCCCCCAGCCACCAATCAATACTCTCCCCACTTTCGGATTCACATAAGCATAAGATGAGATAAACATAAATTCCAAAGATCAAATACATTTACTAAACAACGGTGTAAAGATTTTTTTTTTACCCACACTAAAGACGTAACAGAAACACAAACGATTTTAAACTTTAGATTTTACGGGCACACAACGTAGATGGAACATTTACAGAGCTATGATCTAGGGGTTTTCGGGTTTCTCCGTACATACACTCCACTGGGATTTAAAGCATACAATTAAATTGAAGTTCAGTCTGACCAAAAAGATTCCTGAGAGACTAAAGGGACCCCTCCCTACCAGTTATCATCTGTTTTTTTATAGCCTATCTGAGGCTTCTGTTCCCTCCTTTGCCAATTACATTAAAACAAGAGACCCAGTTTTTCATATACTTGGTATCAACAGATATTAGACTTCAAGAATACTTAAGGAAGGAAGGAGTATTTTTAAAAAGAAAATGAAAGCCAAATCAAGCAACAGCTATTACAGTTATAATAAAGAATTGCAGGTGGCCAAGGGCTAGGAAGGAGCCTCTCCTGACCATCGGGCTCAGGGCGAAGATAAGGAGCGAGTCACGGCCTCTAGAATTCTACTCTCCCGGGAAAGTGGAGGTCACAGAGGGGAACTGTGCCTGGGCCCTTCCACGCCCTTGAGGGAGGGCCAAGGATCCGCCACACCGCCTAGGGGAGGAGGGCAGACTACCTAAGGCAGGCAACCAGGCACCGTCCCGTAGTGCAGAAGGCCAGCTGCGTCCTTCTCCGTCCTCCGGGCCACAAAGGCCGAGTGGACCACGAGGGGAGCTAACGACCGCATGCGGGGGGCTCTAAGCTCACCTTCCACAGCGGCTGCCGCCAGATTGCGGGAACGGCGGGGCGGGCCCGGGGGCCCCGCGGGGTTGCTGCGGGGGCCCGTCAAGCCATCCTGAACCAGCAGCAGGTGCGGCGCGTTGAAGGGGTTCGCCCGCGCCAGATGCGCCACGGACGAGAACATCTTCCTAAAGGGAGAGAGAGCAGCGGTCAGAGGGAAAGCAAAGGGCCGCTCCTCAGGCCGCCCAAGTCACCGGCACCCTAGGACCTCGACGCCGGCCTTCCATCTTGCCGCCTCCGCGCCCTTGAGGAGGTCATGGCGGCCTCCTCCAAGGAGAAGAACCACCTAGAACCTAGAGCCGAAGCAGCCCCTCAGACGGGCTCCGTCGCCCGCACTCACCGGGGACAAGGCCCGGCACACTCACTTGCTAAGATGGCGAACACACAACCGCTCCCTGGAACAGGCTGCGGCTCACAGAGGCCGAACGTCCTCCCGACCCTTAGATCTGTGCCCTTCGCGCGCCGTCAGCGTGACGCACACGACGTGTCACTGCAGCAGGCGGCACCCATTGGTGGAGACGAGCGCCAAGGCCATGGCGTCATCGCGTTCTCCTAGCAACCCTATCCCCGCCCCCGCCCGCCCCAGCCCTTCCTGCCCGGCTTCTGCGCAGGAGGATTCGTTCTGCGCAGGCGCGCATTCCAGGGCCGAGGTTTTGAGCGCTGTGGCGTCGTGCTCGTGACCTCCTCTTTTGGTCCTTTCACCTTCAGGCGTCTTTTCTTGACCTCAGGGTTCGATTGTTTTACGTTGATGTTAGTCACAGTGGTACTCACTTAAATAAAAAGAGGGAAAAAAAGAAAAAAACACCCAAACGTGTGATGATACTTTATTTCGGTGTTGCAGTTAGAATGTTACTGCAGTATTTTGTATAGCGCTTGACAGTAAGTTCCATTGACATTCCACGTAGACATGTCTGCATTTTCCATTAGACTATTGGAAAGTATTTTAAAAGAAAATGTGCAGCAAGAACTCTTTAGACAAGACAGCTTCGGGGTTCATCACAACTTTTTATGACCTATTAAAACATTAAGTAAATGCATTTTTTACACGACCTGGGGGTACATGGTTGAACTAGAGTGAAAGTGGCAGCAGATTTTGTGTGTTCAATAAATTTAGAAAATCTTCAGTAGATTCAGTTCAACACCAAAAAGGGCCTAGTTTCACTGGGGAGAGTTTAGTAGGAGTCAAACCCCTGTTAGAATTCCGGCTCTGACCCTGTCCTGGCTGTTGATAAAGTAACCTTGGAAATTCACTCAATTTCTATGAATCTGTTTCTTTTCTTCTTTTTCTTTTTTTTAAGATTTTACTCATTCATGAGAGACAGAGAGAAGCACAGACATAGGCAGAGGGAGAAGCAGGCTCCCCATGCGGAGCCCAGCACAGGACTCCATCCCAGGACCTGCCAGATCAAGGCTGAAGTCAAAAGCAGAAGCTCAATCCCCAAGCCACCCAGGTGCCCCCATAAGACTGTTTCCAAAATGTAAGATGGAAGCAAGGGGTAGTCCCATGGACTTGTACAGTTACATAAGGCCTGTGCTAGATTTAATTACGAAGAATTGTTCGTTATATTAATTTATTAAATTCTTAATTTATGAACAAGAAGACTTACATTTTTCATTTGGAGCAGAACTTACAAATTACATAGCGGGTTCTGGGTGGGAATAACATCTATCCTGAAAAGTTCATGAGAACTCAATGAGACAATGTCTAACTGTGGGGATTTTAGTCAAGAAGCAAGGATGAGGGGGGGGCAGTGGTCAGTAAGTTACTAAGAAGGTAGGTAGGGTAAGTCTTGCTATCTTGACCTAACAGGATTCTTGCTAAAAGCAGTCCAAGGTAATCAGACATTATCAGGGGAATGAGGAATTTGATAAGGTATTGAGGGTAATCAGATATCAAGGCTGGGTAGGGTGCCTTGCTGGCTCAGTTGGTGGAGCATGCAACTTTTGATCTCAGGGTTGTGAGTTCCGGCCCCACACTGGGTATGGAGATAACTTAAAAACAAAGTCTGGAGATCCCTGGGTGGCTCAGTGGTTTCATGCCTGCCTTTGGCCCAGGGAGCAATCCTGGAGTCCCAGGATCGAGTCCCACATCTGGCTCCCAGCATGGGGCCTGCTTCTCCCTCTGCCTGTGTCTCTGCCTCTCTCTCTCTATCATAAATAAATCTTAAAAAAAAAAAAAAAGTATTTGTCAATACTTTCCTACTCAGGGGGCACCTGGCTGGCTCAGTTGGTATAGCATGTAGCTCTTGATGTCAGGGTTGTGAGTTTGAATCCCACCTTGGGCAAGAAGCCTACTTAAAAAACAAAAACAAAAAAAAAACCTTTCCTTTTCAGTGTACCAAGTCTGATATTTTAATTTCATTTACTATGAGCCACTACTGAGTTTAAATTTCAGCCACATTATTACAGTCCTTCTCAGCAATTTGAGCTAAAACAATGGATTGAGACACTTTATTGTACTCATATTGACAAATTTCATTTGATCTACCATTATATTCCTTCTGTTCTATTTTAGTTATTACTACTTACCACGTTATCCCAAAATTTAAAAGCATAAAACAATAAACAATTATTATCTCACATTTTCTGAGGATCAGGAATCTGGGAAGGTTCAACTGGATGGCCTGGCTCAGGGTGTGTCATGGGTTTATGGTGGAGCTGTTGGTTGGGGCTGTGGTCTCTGGGCCTGGAAAATGTACTTCCAAGCTCACTAGCTTGGCCATTGACAGGACACTTCAGTTCCTTATCAAATGGACCTCCCCACAGAGGTGCTCATGTCGTGGCTTTCCCAGAGTGAGTAATTCAAGAAAGAGATCAACTAAGAGAGATGCTGCGGTGTCCTTTATAACCTAATTTCAGAAGCCATCACTTCCATATTTTCTTGATCACACAGACCAATCCTGACACAATGTGGGTAGGGTTGTAGGGATCATTGGGGCATCCTAGAGGGTGATTACCATCCACACAACCCAACATTCTTAGTCTCCATCCCCATACATGTTGCCCAGGTTTCTGTCAATATGAATTTTGCACACTATTTATTTTACCTTCTAGGATCTCCTGCAATGAGCATAGAAGCGATGGAAGGTGTTGATAATAGGTCTTGAGGAGGATCAGCAGGCCCTACAAGGCAACTAACTACTCCAGGAGAGGCCATTACAGATTGTATAGGTAAGGAGAGAGACTAAGCTTCTCAGTCAAGGGAGGAAAGGCTGTTAATACTGGCAAAAAAGGCTCAGCAGAAATTAGAAGTTCATGATTCTGGTGTCATCAATCTCCACAGGTTCCCATTCCCATTCCAATATTCAGGATTTCACTGCTGCTCGAAAACAAAAACAAAACTGATTTTAACATGAGACCTTCAAGATTGGAAATTCAGGGTAGCCCGGGTGGCTCAGCGGTTTAGCGCTGCCTTCAGCCCAGGGTGTGATCCTGGGGGCCCGGGATTGAGTCCCATGTTAGGCTCCCTGCATGGACCCTGCTTCTCCCTCTGCCTGTGTCTCTGCCCCTCTTTCTGTGTGTCTCTCATGAATGAATAATAAAATCTTTAAAAAAAAAAAAAAGATTGGAAATACAATTGCATTGTAATTCAGGATTAGATTTTGGATTTGGTTTTGCACAGCCTGCAGATACAGGAAGACAGTCACATAAGATTTTTTTCTTTTCTTTCTTTTTTTTAACTTGAAGTGAATGTTGAAAGCACTAAGCTCAGGACACCTGGGTTGCTCAGTGGTTAAACATTTGCCTTCTGCTCAGGTTGTGATCCTAGGGTCCTGGGATGGAGTCCCACATTGGGCTTCCCTGCAGGGAGCCTGCTTCTCCCTCTGCCTGTGTCTCTGCCTCTCTCTGTGTGTCTCTCATGAAAAAAAAAAAATCTTTAAGAAAAAATAATGTCCTAAGTTCATCATTTCCTTTCCCCCAGTTATCCAACGTAATTAGGATAAACCAACCAACTCCATTGTATTCCTTATTTTTGTTTAAATATTTTATGGAAATATCCATGTGGTTACCCAAAGCCTTGCCTTCTTTAGGTACTTGACTACAGGTGTCCATTGATGATAATTTAAGCAACTGTTTTTGCTAATGCATGCCTTGGACAACCAGTGTCACCTTTACCCTTGACCACTGACCCTTTAAATCCAATGGATCAGATAACCCAGAACAAATTCATACAACCCATTCTTAAGTTTTAGTTCTTCTGGAATTATTTCCAAAACCACTGTCTACAACAGAGTTTGACCAGAGAAACAAGCAACTAGGAGTCATATGAAATAAGAGGTTTATTTTAGGGACTAGATCTTAAACAATCGTGGGAGCTGGAGAAAAGGTTCCTCTGTGTCTGGAGTTAAACCTGAAATTTCTGTAAGTCAGTAGAGCTTATGGTCAGTCAAGAAAGCTGGACATGAAGTGAGGATGAGTACAGACAAACTGGAAGGCACAAAGACAAACTGGATCCCGTGGGGATAAACTAGATTGTGCATCTGTCTCTTGACATCTACAATCTCAATGATGCAACTGCCTGCAGGAGCCATGCAAGTGCTCATGGGAGCCATGGCGCTGCACATGCATCTGGCCCAGGACTTCAGGAGTCACTGAAGAAGGTCCTGGAGTTGCTGAAAGAGCTCCACACGTGGCCACTGCCCCACTCCCAGGTAAGCCAACGGATCAGCATCCATATGCATAAGCTGCCCCAGCACCTCACATCTCACACTGACCTTCTGCCTTTGAAATCTTGCACAAATTTCCCTTTTGGCCAATCTTAACACAGAACCATATCTGATAAACAGAATTTGAGATGCTAGGTAGAGATAGGACATTCAAGTGGAACTTCCTTACAGGCACTTGTACACCTAGAGCCAGAGGTCAAGGTAGCGCTGATACATTTGAGGATCATGCCTGGCAAGGGGAATCATAGAAAACCCTTAAATAATTCCTACCACAGCCTTCTTCTAATAGAAGGATATAATACATTATGCAAGGTAGACTAAAGTCCCTTTTCCTATCTTCCTGGAGAAAAAATGGACAGCATCCTCTAGCACCTTAATTATTGTCTTTTTTAAATTGGAAATCTTGTTTCCATGTCTCCATAAAGTAGGGAAAAACTTGTCTTTTTATGTTTTTTAAAATATTTTTTTAAGGTTTATTGAGAGAGAGAGAGAGAGCAAGCATGAGAGCGGGGAAGAGCAGAGGGAGAAGGAGAAGCAGACTCCTCACTGAGCAGGGAACCAGATGCGAGGCTTAATCCCAGAACCCTGGGATTATGACCTGAGCCAAAGGCAGATGCTTAACTGACTGAATCACCCAGGAGCCCCAAAATTTATCTTTTTCGATCTGAAATAAAATAAAATGGATTTCACCATGGGGCTGTAATTTCCATTCTGAAAATTTTTTAAATGTCAAACCATCCCCATCCTTCTTTGGAAGGTTATCATAGGTGGAACCTTGGCTGTAAGACTAGAGGCGATCCCTTTACTAAAGTGCACCCCAAGAGGACCCCAAAAGCTCTGGGACCCAGGTTCAGACTCTTGAAGTCATGCGTGTAGGGGAATGAAAACTGTCTACGTTATATCTGCATATTCAGGGATATTTTATTTTACAGGAAATAAAGGTAGGTGAATGCTTTTACCCAGTCTTTATCTTTCTTGTATTTTGACATTTCCTTCTTTTGGCAATTAAAAGCATAACATACAGTTTAGCCCAGAGAAGAGGCATACCTGGATATGGGAGATCCTAATGTAGTCCACACAGAAGGGGCACACATAGATGGCAACCTGAGTTACTCACTGGCTATAATCCGCCACTCTGACAGCTTTGAAGTAAGGCCTAGCCATCACAAGTTAGAAGTTCCCAAATAGGGTCTCTCATCAAAGCTTTTTAGACACAGACGTTCTCAAATTCTACTTACTAAGGCTGATGAGGAGTCCCGGAATCTGCCAGTTTTTAAAGGTCTCCAGGTGATTTTCCTATAAGCAGCTAGTTTAGGAACCAGCTATCCAAGGAATTCAAAGCATGAGCCCGCAGAACGAGTCTGACACTAGATTCCTATCTGTAAAAGGAGATACCACCCTGAATTACCTGGTTTGCCATGGATGTGAAGTGTCAGTTACTGGGGAGGAATCCCAACTGATGTGGTTCGCTTCTAACTGACTGTTATCACACACTCAAGACCCAGGTACAAGGCTGTGGTGTGGGGCGTGCACCATCAGGACACTGTACAACCCGGGGCAACTGCTTGAGTATGAAAGGGGACGAGGGAATCCCAGCTTCTCAAAGATGGACGTGGTCACAGACTTGGTAAGGAGACAGGAAATTTTAGGGAGAAATATATATACACCTGAAAAGTAATGAATATAAAATGAAGTGATTAAGCTTGACTAAAAGGAGTAGAAATAGTTCCATTCAGGCTTAGAGACGTAGGACAGAGCATATCTAAGTTTCTGTATGCCCTGGGTCATTGTGAACTGAAATGTATTGTAATTTGTTGTAATTCAAACCTCATGTCAGGGGCACCTGGGGAACTCAATGGATTAAGCGTCTGCCTTCAGCTCAGGTCCTGATCCTGGGGTCCCAGGATGGAGCCCCGCCTCAGCCTCCCTGCTCAGTGGAGAGTCTGTTGGTCTCTCTGCGTCTGGCCCTCCCCCTGCTTGTGCTCTCTTGATCCCTCTGTCAAATAAATAAAAATCTTTAAAAAAACAAATAAAAAATCTCTCATGTTATTTATGGTATTTTTGCTGTAAATAACTAATGGGCCTACTCACAAATGAATACAGGACAACTGCAGTCAACCCTAAATGAAATTAAAATTTGCATATAATGAAACTTCAGGGAAAATTCTTGAATTCTGCTGTTATATCTCTTGCCTTGGAAGATGGTCAGTTGGGAAGGAATTGCTTTAGGGAATTAAATGCATTGTTTAGAGAGCAGTAACTTCAAATGTGAAAAGAATTAACTGACTTGATTCTTCTGAAAGAAACGGAATATTGCTGACTGCTACACAATTACAATTAACCTACTCGCACTAGCAATTCCTCAAATTTTCTATAACTTGTGCTGTTTTAAAACAGGTGGAAGGGGGCACCTATGTGGCTCAGAAGTTGAGCATTTGCCTTCGGCTCAGGTCGTGACCCGAGGGTCCTGGGATCCAGTCCTGTATCAGGCTCCCCACAGAGACCCTGCTTCTCCCTCTGCCTCTGTCTCTGCCTCTCTCTGTGTCTCTCATGAATAAATAAATTAAATCTTTAAAAATAAATAAAACAGGTGGAAAAGAAATGCATTTTTCTTTTGATTTCAAGAATGTCAATTGACAAATATTTAAATCACCCATTATTTAAATTATAAAGTAGGAGAAAATCAAAATGCAGTTTTGTCAACTATCTAATTTACTTGCCCAGGGAAATATACAGGGTGGAATAACTTGTTTTTGGGTGTTTGAATGATCAGACCAGATGCCTGAATTAAATAATCAGTATTATTAAAAATAAATAAATAGGGATGCCTGGGTGGCTCAGTTGGTTAAACAGCCAGCTCTTGGTTTAGGCTCAAGTCAGGATCTCAGAGTCCTGAGACTGAGCCCCATGTGGGGCTCTGGGCTCAGGGCAGAATCTGCTTGTCCCTCTCTCTCCCTTCTGCTCCCCCTCCTCACATGCTTGCTCTCTCTCTCAAATAAATAAAAATCTTAAAAGCAAACAAATACATAAGTAATATCATTTACTTCATTACTTATGTGGTATGGCCAAAGCTTAGAACCAATTTTGTATCTTAAAAAAATATGATAAAACACCTAAAATCTGTGTCAATGGAAATGTAATCGCTCTTCAAAAAATTTTTTTAACTTATTTTTTTAGTCACCTCTGCAGCCAATGTGTGGCTCCAACTAAAAGCCGAGAGATCAAGAGTTGCTTGTTGTTCTGACTGAGCCAGCCAGGTGCCCTCAAGTGGGATTACTTTTAAAACTAAATTGCTCTCCATTCTCTGTATGTTCGTGGAGCCCAGGATTACTTGTCCTGTGTTCTGGTACCTGAACAATAGTATTCATTCCAATACCGCTGCTGTCTTTTTTTTTTTTTTTTTTTTAAGACTTTTATTTGAGTGAGAGGGAACGAGGGAGCCCAAGCAGGGGAGAGGAGGGCAAGGGGATGGGGCCGGGGAAGAGGGAGAAGCAGACTCCCCGTGGAACCCGCTGAGCCACCCAGGCATCCCCACTGCTGTCTTCCAAACAAATTGCACCCCACCTGAATTGTCTCGACATACCACTGCTTTCGTAATTTTCATACTGTGAACAAATCTTCTGAGTTATGCCAACAAGCTGCAGTCTTAAACATTAAGAACTTTTTTTTTTTTTAAGGTTTTTGTTTATTTGACAGAGAGCAGGAGTAGAGGGAGGGAGAAGCAGGCTGCCCACGGAGCAGGGAGCCTGGTGGGGACTGGATTCCAGGACCGTATGCTCTTCACTCAGTTTCTCCAGTTGTCAAAATTTTACTGGATGCACATATATAATATGCTTAAATGTATAGCTATATAGATTATGAATACATACGTAAATAAATATACATGTAATCCCTGTATGCACATGCAAAGACATATTTTTCCTGAACCAATTGAGAGTTAAATACGTGATGCCTCATTACTCCTAAATACTTCAGTATGGCTGAGTGAAGTAAGTCAGTAGGAGAAGGACAAACATTATATGTTCTCATTCATTTGGGGAATATAAACAATAGTGAAAGGGAATATAAGGAAAGGGAGAAGAAATGTGTGTGAAATATCAGAAAGGGAGACAGAACGTAAAGACTCCTAACTCTGGGAAACAAACTAGGGGTGGTAGAAGGGGAGGAGGGCGGGGGGTGGGAGTGAATGGGTGACGCACTGGGGGTTATTCTGTATGTTGGTAAATTAAACACCAATAATAAAAAATAAATTCAAAAAATATATATTATTGTTTATTAAAGAATGAAAGTTATCAACATTCTCTTCAATTTTAAAATATAATCTACATTGTTTTATGTGCACTGCTTTGCACATAGTATTAGGTGCTCATAAATATTTTTTAAAAGAATAAATGCTATTTATCTTAAGCCATATCGTAATTTCACTCTGCTTTGAAACTCTTATGCATTTCATATGTGTAAAATTATTTTTGTCTGCACGCTCACTTTTCCTGTTAAAATAAATGATTTCTTAGTTTCAAAAAAAAAAAATACTTCAGTATGTATTTCCTAAAAGACAAAGCAAAGCCGTCAAAATCAGGATAGGAACATTGCTAGGATACTACCGTCCAATCCATAGGTCCTATATCCAAATTTCCCAATAATACCATTTATAGTTTATAAAAAAAAAATCAAAACAAACAAAAAAATATTTTCCCTTCTAGTCCAGTATCTGGTCCAAGAGGGTGTTCCATGTAATTCTCAGGTCTCTTTTTTAAATTTCTTCCACGTGGAACAGGCTTTCTACCTATCTTTGTCATTCAGGACCAGGAATTTTCGAAGAGTATAAGACACTTCGGAGTACAAGATGGGCAATTTGGACTTCTCGGATGTTTTCTCATAATTAGATGTACAGTATGCATTTAGGGCAGGACTACCATAGAGGAGACCCTTTGTTTTTTCCAGCTTATCATACCAGAAGGCTCATAATGTTGATTTGTTCTGTTACTGGTGAGGTGAATTTCTAAAAATATTTTATTTATTCTTGGACATGTGGATAGCTCAGTTAAGCAAGCTAAGGTCATGGTCTTGGGGTTGTAGGATGGAGCCTTGCCTCAGGGTCTGTGCTCAGCAGGGCGTCTGCTGGAGAGGCTCTCTCTTCTCCCCCTGCCCCTCCCCCCATTCTCTCCTTCTGTCTCTCTAAAATAAATAAATAAATCTTTTTTTAAAGAAAAGATTTGATTATTTGAGTAATCTCTAAACCCAACATGAGGCTTGAACTCACAACCCTGAGATTAAGAGTTGCATGCTCTACCAAGGAAGCCAGCCAGGTGCTCCTGGTGAGGTAAATTTTGATTCACCTGATCAAGGTGGTGTTTGCCTAGTTTTTTCATTGTAAAGATACTATTTTTATCTGTAACTAGTAAGTAATTCGCATTTATCACTGATTGTTGCCTGAATTGATTATTATTGGGATAATTGCCAAACGGTAGTTTTTCTAACTCTATCAGACCTACATTTATTATCCTACAGTAAGGAAGTGCTTTACTTTCTCTTCATTCATTTAGCTCATTTAGTTCATTCTGCATTTATTTATATCAGTATCAACTAATGGATTTCTATTTTATTGATGAGTTATTATCTAATACAAACATTCTTTCTTTTCTTGCTTATATTAACACAGATTTGGCCAGTAGAAACCTCTTTGAATGGATCTTGTGTTCTTCTGATAAGTCCCCATCAGTTTTTGAGCACTTTATTACATTCTGGTACAGCAGATGTTCCAGACTTATTTACTTATTTATTAATTTTATTTTTAAGTTTTTATTTAAATTCCAGTAGGTTAAAATATAGTTTTGAGGTGTACAATAGATGACTCAACATTTCCACACAACACTTGGTGCTCATCACAATTAGGACATACCTTAATCCCCATCACCTATTTCACCCATCCTCCCATCCAGCCTCCCCCCAGACTTATCTACTTGTTCTCCCCTAGCTCTGGAATCAGCCATTTCTCCCAAGAGCTCTGGTTCTCTTTAGGGGAGAAGAGCATTTGCTCTGAGAGCAAAATGTGCTTATTGCTCTAGGGTATTTATTACTGCTTCTAGGCTTTCTCAGCATATATACATATACACACATACACTAACATCTATCTATCTATCTATCTATCTATCTATCTATCTATCTATCTATCTATCCATCCATCCATCCATCCATCCATCCATCCATCTATCTCTTCTTTTAAAACCATGAGTTCTGGGATCCCTGGGTGGCTCAGCGGTTGAGCGTCTGCCTTTGGCTCAGGGCATGATCCTGGGATCCTGGGATCAAGTCCCACATCAGGGTCCCTGCTTAGAGCCTGCTTCTCCCTCTGCCTGTGTCTCTCATGAAGAAATAAATAAAATCTTAAAACAAAAAAACAAAAACAAAAAAACATGAGTTCCACTAATACCTCCAATTCCAAATCAGAATATCACAGGATTCATTCTACCCTTTTTTCCTTTCCACATTTGTGACTCCTTTCTCTGAGAGATAAAATTGGTTTTCATTATCTTCAACATATTGCTCCTTACGTGTTCATTCCCCCTGTGTGAAACAACTTCCCAGTCTTGCCAGCTGCCTCCTTGGCATCAACCTTACAGATCCTACAGGCCCTGGCTACCTGAAGTGATGAAAAAACAAACCCCAATAAATCAGAGAAGAGAAACCAATCAATATTTTTTTACAGAAAAGAGAAGGGAAGGAGAAGAGAAAGAGGAATCAAAAGCACCTCTGGCTATTTCAATTTAGCAGATTAACCCCACGTCTTATCAGTACAACACAATCAAAGTCCACTTCTTGATCCTATAAAGTCTAGTGCCGATCAGATGGTCCTAGAGAGTTCTCCTCCCAGGGGTGACTCAGGGATCAAAGCTGATTTCACCATACGGCCTGCCATCTCAACACATGATCACTCTAGGTCTGGCCAAAGGGGAAGAGATAGAACAAGAAAGGGCACACCCACATTCACCTGCCTCAGAGTGAAGGCGACACATCCCTTCTGCTCATGCTTCTTGAGTGGGAATTAATCTCATGACACCCTTCAGGTGCATAGGACTGAGGAAAGGAGAGGAGCATATGGATATTGAGGGACCAGAAACAGTCACATTTACCCACTGTAGATATTTTTGAATAGATTGTTTAAGTTTAGATGACAGCATAGCTTCCTGATGAACATTCTTGGAGGTTGACCAGGAAACAATGAGTAAAACTATTACGTATAGCCCTTAGATAAACCCTGATAAAATGCAGCAATCACCTATAAAAAAATGATGAGATATTGGATTAGTTTATTTAAAGCAATTTTTTTTTAGCAAGAGTTAGTAATTAGTAGGATCACGTTTCTAGAAGGGCTAATTGTAGCCTAAAGGCCAATATATTTCTTCTTAGTGGCCCTTGGGATTATTGGGAAGTGTTCATTTAAAAACTGCAGTATAAGGTAGAGCCCTGCGCTTCCTCCTTTAATTATAATAATTTTTTAAAAATTTGAAATAATTTCAAACTTAAAAGATGTAAGAATAAAGAATTGTCATACATACTCAACCAGATTTACCAGTTTTTTTAACATTTTGCTGCAACCACTTTGTTTCTTTTTAATCTATCCACCCATCTATTGCTGCATCTGTCCATCCATTCATCTATCATTTGAACCATTTGAGAGTAAGTTGCAGACTTACTTTTACCCCTAAATACCTTAGAATGTATTTCTTTTTTTTTTTAAGATTTTATTTATTTATGAGAGAGAGAGAGAGAGAGAGAGAGAGAGAGGCAGGCTCCATGAATCCATGCAGGGAGCCCGATGCGGGACTCGATCCCAGGACTCCAGGATCATGCCCTGGGCCAAAGGCAGGTGCTCAATTGCTGAGCCACCCAGGCGTCCCTAGAATGTATTTCTTAAGAACAAAGGTACTACCTTCCATGAGCACAGTTCAATGATCAAAATCAGGAAATTTAACATTGATCATTGAATTTATGATCCACATTCAAAATTTACCAGTGATCCTGATCCTATCTTTATAGCAATACCTTTTCTCAGGCTTTTCTCTATTCCAGGATGACATGTGTGTAGTGGTCAGGTCTCTCTGGTTCCCTTTGCTCTATAAGCTTTCATCTTTCTCAGTCTTCATGCCATTGACATTTTTGCAGAGTTACAGGCCAGCTATTTTGTAAAATGTCCCATAGTCTGGGTTTGTCCAATGTTTCCTCATGATTAGACTGAAGCTGTGCATTGAGGGAAAGAGGACTAGGTAAGTGATATGTGCTTCTCCATGCCTCCCTTGGGAGGCATTTTTTAAAATATTTTATTTATTTATTCATGAGAGACACACAGAGAGAAAGAGGCAGAGACACAGGCAGAGGGAGAAGCAGGCTCCATGCAGGGAGCCCGACGTGGGACTCAGAGACACAGGCAGAGGGAGAAGCAGGCCCCATGCAGGGAGCCCGACGTGGGACTCTATCCGGGGTCTTCAGGATCCCACCCTGGGCCGAAGGCGGCGCTAAACCGCTGAGCCACCCGGGCTGCCCCACATCTTTACTTTCCGATGCAAGATATTCCTGGCTCACTTGTTCTTTCATTATTCTGGTCCTGGAATTAGTCATTTCTCCTTGAATCCTACTTATTTTGGGCATTCTGAACTGCAAGAGCTGAATTAGTCCCATTTGCTAAGGCTGAGAAAGCATTTACCTCCTTTATATTATAAGTTCATATGAGGGTCTCTTTGGCTCATCAGTGGATTCTTAGCACCTAGAGTGCCAGCTGAGCATATAAAAAGTGTTCCAGGGGCACCTGGGACTCAGTCGGTTAAGCATTTCGTTTGGCTCAGGTCATGATCCCAGGGTCCTGGGAAAGATCCCCACATGGGGCACGGTGCTCCGTGAGGAGCCTGCTTCTCCTTCACCCTCTGTAGCTCTCCCTGCTTGTGTTCTTTTTTTTTTTTTTAATTTTTTAAAATTATTTATTTATTTATGATAGTCACACAGAGAGAGAGAGAGAGGCAGAGACACAGGCAGAGGGAGAAGCAGGCTCCATGCACCGGGAGCCCGATGTGGGACTCGATCCTGGGTCTCCAGGATCGCGCCCTGGGCCAAAGGCAGGCGCCAAACCGCTGTGCCACCCAGGGATCCCCCTGCTTGTGTTCTCTCTCTCTCTCTCAAAATAAATAGGTAAAATCTTAAAAAATAAAAAAAATAATAAAATAAATTTTAAATTAAAAGTGTTCCATAAATATTTCCTGAACAGTTTATATGTTGCCAAGACTGTCTTGAGAAACCTGTTAGAAATATGGTTTCAATTTTAAGTTCAAGGATCACTATGGAGTAGTTACATTCTTTGCATTCATTTGTTGTGGAGATAACAAATGTCATGCTATAGATTCATTTTTTTTGTTAAAGATTTTATTTATTCATTCATGAGACACACACAGGCAGAGGGAGAAGCAGGCCCCCTGCAGGGAGCCCAAGGTGAGACTTGATCCCAGGCCTCCAGGACCACGCCCTGGGCTGAACGCTGCGCTAAACCACTGAGCCACCCGGGCTGCCCTACAGATTCATATTTTAAAATAGACTGTGTGTCCTACCATTTACCTTGATACATATATTTTTAAGATTTTATTCATTTGAGAGAGACAGAGATAGTGAGAGAGCACGAGCAGGGAGACGGAGAAACAGGCTCCCTGCTGAACAAGGAGCTGAATGTGGGGCTCGATTCCAGGACTCCAGGATCATGACCTGAGCTAAAGGCAGACACTTAACCGACTGAGCCACTCAGGTGCCCCTACCTTGATGTTTTTATATTATACTATAATTTTTTAGAAGCCAGCAGTTTAATCTACAAAAAATTTTCACTGTCCCTTTTTCAAGACTGTCCTGCTTTTAGGATTTTCTAGGTAGCTAGGAGTGATTTCAGTAAATGTCCTTCCTTTTACCAAGAGTGAAGCAGTATGGACATTCTGAGGTGTCGAGGCGCCTGGGGAGCTCAGTTGGTTGAATGTCCGACTCTTGATTTTGGCTCTGATCATGATCTCAGGCTCTTGAGGTCAAGCCCGTCATTGGACTCCATGCTGCGAGAGGAGCCTGCTTGGGATTCTTTCTCTCCTTCTGGCCCTACTACCCCCTCCCCCTGCCATATGTGCTCACTCTTTCTAAAAAAAAGACTGAGGTGTTCATTCAAAATTAATGGTTGAGGGGATCCCTGGGTGGCTCAGCAGTTTAGCGCCTGCCTTTGGCCCAGGGCGTGATCCTGGAGTCCCGGGATCGAGTCCCACATCGGGCTCCCGGCGTGGAGCCTGCTTCTCCCTCCTCCTGTGTGTGTCTCTGCCTCTCTTTCTATCATAAATAAATAAATCTTTTAAAAAAAAAACAACCAAACAAACAAAATGAATGGTTAAATATTTTGATTGTTTTCCTGGCTAAACTGAAATTACAGTCATTCTATCAGGAAAAAAGAAAAAAGAAACACTAGTTCTTTTAACAGAATGTTTAATCTGGGAGTTGGGTGCACAGGTGCTGGAGAACTGAAGGGGCACAGAAGGAACACTGAAGTCACACAGAATAACTAGGGGAAGCAACTACTACCCCTAGTGCTGGGGGGAGCACAGGGAAGGGGGTGGCATTATTAGAACTCAGCTCCTAGGAGGAGGGGCCTTCTGGGCCTCAGAGCCAAACCTCTGAGAAGCCACTGTGTGGCTGCTGCTGGCTGTCTGAGGGAACTCAACAAGGCTGGTTCTGGAAATGCTAGGAAATAACAGTTGCTGTCAGAGCGAAGGAGTGAAGATGCAAAGGATTCCACTGTGTTCTGGCACTCCCTCCCTATCGGTGAAACCTAAAGGAGTTTTCCGCTTGTCTCAGCCCTAGTACCATAGAGTACAGAGAAATGGATTTGGAGCCAAAAGACAATCTCTTAATAACCAGCAATGCAATTCTAGAAGCTCTGTGTTTATTTTTTTTTAAGATTTTATTTATTTATCCATGACAGACACAGAGAGATGCAAAGAGAGAGGCAGAGACACAGGCAGAGGGAGAAGCAGGCTCCATGCAGGGAGCCTGACGTGGGACTAGATTCTGGGTCTCCAGGATCACGCCCTGGGCTGAAGGCGGCACCAAGCCACTGAGCCATCTGGGCTGCCCGAAGCTCTGTTTTTAAAAGCAGTCTACTATACTGACATACTTAGACTCTGAAGTACTATGCTCTAGACAGCACATTTGAATGTATACTTGATGGAATATATATATGTGTGTATATATAGAGTGTGGAGACCCGGGATCGAATCCCACGTCGGGCTCCCGGTGCATGGAGCCTGCTTCTCCCTCTGCCTGTGTCTCTGCCTCTCTCTCTCTCTCTGTGACTATCATAAATAAAAATTTAAAAAAAATTAAAAATATCTTATTTATTTATTCATGAGAGACACACAGAGAGGCAGAGACACAAGCAGAGGGAGAAGCAGGCTCCCTCAGGGGAGCCCGGGGCAGGACTCATCCCAGGATCCCAGGATCGCAACCTGAGCTGAAGGCAGGTGCTCAACCCCTGAGCCACCCAGGTACTCCCTTTTTCATCTTTTTTTGTTTGTCTGTTTGTTTAGGGAGGGAGAGGGAATTGGAGCAACAGAGAGAGAATCCTAAGCAGGCTCAAGGTCCAGTGCAGAGCTCAGTGCAGGACTTGGTCACATGACCCTGAGATCATGACCTGAGCCGACATCAAGAGTGGGACGGCTAACCAACCGAGCCACCCAGGCACCCCTCAATTTGATGTATCTTTAAACTCAATTCTTCGTGTTCAATGTTTGTTAGTTACATCAAGATTTATATGGTTAGGGGCACCCGGGTGGCTCAGTCAGTTAAGTGTCTGCCTTTGGCTCAGGTCATGATGCTACTAGGGCCCTGGGATGGAGCCCCGAGTGAGGCTCCCTGCTCATCAGGGAGTCTGTTTCTCCCTCCGCCCCTTCCCTCCTTGTGCTCTGTTGTGCTCTCTATCTCTCAAATAAATAAATACAATCTTTAAAAGAATAAATCTTTTAAAAGAAGATTCATATAATTAGGAAAAAATATTAAAATATAAAGCTGTCTTACTGTGAAGGAAATACAAAGAATCTGAATAACTCAGGTTACAAATTTGAAACAGGGAATTCTGATCTCTTATCTGAGAAACAAATCACAAAGTTAGTGACTATAGTTTGATCTTTTCTTGACAGAAACCTAATAAACTTGGGAGATTTTCTTTTTAAGCCACTGAAAGATTAGAGATGAAAATTGGGAGGGGACAACAAAGAAGTTGTTATATACAAGTCAATTGACAGCTAAAAGGAGGGACAAATAATAATAAAGGGAAGAACTGGAATATAAAATACATGCAACTAAAAATATACAGCTGGCTCCAGTCTCACTTAAGATTAAATGACTTTGCCTGGCACATGGTTAAGTATACAGTTGACTCTTGGACAAGGTTGGGGTTGGGAATGTTGACCTCCTCCCTCCATAATTGAAAATATGAGCATAACATTCAATTCTCCAAAAACTTAACTACTAATAGCCAACTGTTGATCCAGAAGCCTTACCAATAACAAAGGGTCTTTTATCACATATTTCATATATGTATTATATTCTTACAATAAAATAAGCTAGAGAAAAAATGTTAAAATTTTAAAGTGGGGCGTCTGGATGGCTCAGTTGGTTAAATGCCCAACTCTTGATTTCGGCTGAGGCCATGATCTCAAGGTCATGAGATTGAGCCCTACATTGGGCTCTGTGCTGGGCAAGAAGCCTGCTTAAGAGTCTCTCTGCCTTTCTCTATGCCTCTCCCTTTCCGCACTGCTCACACTATTGCTCTCAAAAAAAAAAAAAAAAAAAAGGAAAAGAAATGAAAGTAAATTGTAAGGAAGAGAAAGTATATTTACAGTACTCTATTTATAAAAAAAAAAAAAAATCCTGCAAGTAGACCTGTACATTTCAAACTTGTGTTGTTCAAGGGTAAATTCTATTTTTGCTTATCTCATGGACACACTCCTAAAAGAGGGTGCAGAGAGAGAGAGGGAGAATACCTTAGCTATCAAGACATATTGTCCTGACAATGTCCATTTATCAGAAATCACAAATGTGGGTACCCTTTGGCTCAGTCATCACACTTCTAGGAACATACCTCACACAACCCATGTGCAAAACAATGTGTGTACAAGATTAATTAATTATTAATTATTATTATTAATTGTAACTTAAAACTACAACAGATTGGAAACAATGCTGTAAAGTCTACCAATAGGGTAAATAAGTTATGGTACAGCCAAACATGGAATATTATGGAAGTATAGGTGGACAGATAGATGGATGGACAGATAGATGGATAGACGGATGGATGAATGGATAGATGGATGGATAGATTAATGGATAGATATATAGAACTGGAAACTTTTGTATTGATGTAGGATTTACTATATACACATCAATGCTATAAATGGTTCCTGCTGTAATAAAAGAATTGTGTCGTCAGTGGAGAATAAATTAACCTAAGCTGATTTAAAAACCTTGATAATCGGGGGATCCCTGGGTGGCTCAGTGGTTAGCCCCTGCCCTCGGCCCAGGGTGTCATCCTGGAGGCTGAGTCCCACATCTGGCTTCCTGCATGGAGCCCGCTTCTCCCTCTGCCTGTGTCTCTGCCTCTCTCTCTATATAGATCTCTCATGAATAAATAAATATAATCTTAAAAAAACAAACTTGATAATCAAGTTATATTCTATTGGAAATTATAAGTCAAAATTAAAGCTGCTCATTTCCTATTTACTGACTTTCTATTACTCTAGTTTTATGCTCATTTTAATGTAATGACATGAACATAATGATTGGAGTCTAATAGCTTTTTATTTCTTTTTACAGTAGACTCTATGCCCCACTAGTCACCATTTCTGAAATCCTTAAGTAAACAGCCTAAACAAAGGTCTACTTATTAATCCTTAGATTACGGTGTAAAATGTGGTATTGTTTGGAGTTCTCACCAAACATTATTTAGTATGATAAAAAGATCCAAACAACTCCAAAATGACTCATTTACAAAAACAAAACAAACCCATAAAATGACTATTTACGGAGAATGCCATATAACTCTTTCCTGTCATGCTGATTTGGAAAGTCTTAAGAAAAGTGTCCCCAGTAATAGCAATGATACCTGAGAAACAAACACCTTAGTGTTATGTCACCAAGCCAATGTAACTGAACAAACCTCCCTTGAAGCCCTTCTGGCTCCTTCACTGAAGGAAAAATTGGACTTACTCCATTATCTGATTATGACAGCCCTCATTTTTTAAAAATTTTTATTTATTTATGATGGTCACAGAGAGAGAGAGAGAGAGAGAGAGAGAGAGAGAGAGGCAGAGACATAGGCAGAGGGAGAAGCAGGCTCCATGCACCGGGAGCCCGACGTGGGATTTGATCCCGGGTCTCCAGGATCGCGCCCTGAGCCAAAGGCAGGCGCCAAACTGCTGCGCCACCCAGGGATCCCCAGCCCTCATTTTATTAATCAAACCAAGTCCTCCCTTCACGAAGGAATTGAATCTGAATGTTTGGGGTTACCTGGTTGTGCCTGGTCTGACATTCCTTTGTTGTTATCACAAGTAAAAACATAAACCCTATAGTCAGTTCTGGGCTTTCACGACTTCAGTCTTGATGAGTAGCTGTGTGGCCTCCTGAAAATTACTTAATCCATTTGCACTTTAGTTTTCTCAGTGGCAAAATGAGGACTTACTCTGCTTCCTATAGATGAGCAAGTACTGATGAGAGTAAGCATTCTTGTTTACTACCTGAAATAGCCATTTGGCAACTATTTTTTAAAGTCCTATTATTTTCTTTACTGTTACATGTAATATATTTCTGTAGGTTTTTGATAGTTAACCTTTATCAGTTAAGGGCCTTCCTTTCCATTGCTCTATTGCTAAATTTTTGTTTGTTCGTTTAAATAATGAGTGGGCCCTGAATTTTCTGGATCGGTTGTCCTGCATCTTTTAAGATGATTACATAGTTGAGATCATAAGGAGCAACATGTTTAAAAAGACTCAGGATTAGGAGTCTGTGATTTATGGACCGTAACAAAAATAACTCGCAGAATCTGATGAAGTTTGAAAACATAGTATTGTCATTTGGAACTAAAACAAACATGGCACAATTCACACAAAATAACTGAGAATATTTAAGTAACATATTCTACATTTGCCCCACTCATTTTACTTAGGACACAGCTGACTTTTTTTTTAGAATTCTTAACTGTGGTAAAAAATGAACATAGTATTTGACGTCTTAGCCATTTTTTAAGTATACAGTTTAGTATAGTTATATAGTTTAGTATTTAAGTATACTCAAATTGTTGTGCAATGTATCTTCAAAACTGTTTCATCTTGCAAAGCTCTATTCCTATTGTAATTCCTCTTACCTACTCTCCCAAACAGCCTCTGGCAACCACCATTCCCCTTTGTCTATGAACTTGGCTACTTCAGGAACCTCGTATAAGTGGAATCACAGTATTTGTCTTTCTGTGACTGGCTTATTTCACTTTGCACAATTGTGCAAGCAACACCCATGTAACATGGGACATGATTCCTGGACTTTTCAAGGTGGAATAGTATTCCATTGTATGAACATCACATTTTGTTTATCTATTATTCATCTGTCAGTGGACATTTGGGTTGCTTCTTCCGCAAGGCTGCTGTGAATGATGCTGTTATGAACGTGGGTGTGCAAATTTCTTTTCAAGATCCTGTTTTCAATCCTTTTCAGTAATATTCCCAAAGGTGGCTAGATCATTAACTCTAATTTTATGAGGAATGTCCACATGGTTCCATAGTGACTGTACTATTTCACATTCCTATCAACAGTACACATGGATCCCAACTTCTCCAAATCCTCACCAACACTTATTACATACTGGCTTAATTTTATCAAGTTTTAAATTTTAATCCCAATATAGTTAGCATACAGTGCTGTATTTGTTTCAGGTGTGCAATATAGTGATTCAATGATTCTATACATTACTCAGTGCTCATCAGGACACGTGTGCTCTGTAATCCCATCCCTGTGCTCACATCCCTTCCTGTAACCATCAGTTTCTTCTCTATAGTTAAGACTGTTTCTTGAATTCCACGAGTGAAATTATGCATTTGATTATTTCACTCAGCATTATATTCTAGAGCCGTCCATATCCTTGCAAATGGCAAAATCTCAGTCTTTTATGGCTGAGTAATAATCCATTGTGTGTACACACATCTTCTTTATCCTCTTGTTTTTTTTTTTTTTAAAGATTTTATTTATTTATTCATAGAGACAGAGAGAGAGGCAGAGACACAGGCAGAAGGAGAAGCAGGCATCATACAGAGAGCCTGACGTGGGACTCGATCCAGGGTCTCCAGGATCACACCCTGGGCTGCAGGCGGCGCTAAACCGCTGCGCCACTGGGGCTGCCCTTCTTTATCCTCTTGTTAGTGAGTCGACAGTTGGGTTGCTTCCATATCTTGGCTATTGTAAATAATGTTGCTATATACATAGGGGTGCATATAGCCTTTCAAATTGGTGTTTCCGTATTCTTTGGGTAAATAGCCAATAGTGTGATACTAGATCATGTGATAGTTCTCTTTTTACATTTTTGAGGAACCTCCACAGTGTCTTCCACAGTGGCTGCACCAGTTTGTCTTCCCAGCAATCATGCGGGAGGGCTCCCTTTCTCTGCATCCGCATCAACACTTGTTTTACATAGTGCGTTTTTTTGATAGTGGTCATCCTGATGTGTGTGAGCAGTTATCTCATTAGACTTGCATCTCTGTACTGAGTAGTGACATTGAGCATCTCTTCACATGCTTCCTGGCTGTTTGTATATCTTTTTTGGAGAACTATCCAAAGTTCTTTGCTCATAATTGGGCTACTTGGGGTTTTTTGTTATTGCTGTTGAGTTGTAGTTTTTAAAAAAATATATTTTAGATACTAACTTATTAGATGTATGATTTGCAAATATTTCCTTCCATTCTGTAGGTTGATTGTATCCTTTGGTGCATAGAAGTTTTAATCTCATTTGCATATTTTTGTTGCCTATGGTTTTGGTGTAATTTTCAAGAAATTATTGCCAAATCCAGTATCATGAAGTATTATTCCTATGTTCTCTTCTAGGATTTTCATTTTATTATTTATTTATTTATTTATTTATTTATTTATTTATTTATTTATTCATTCATTCATTCATTCATTCATTCAAGACAGAGAGAGGCAGAGAAGCAGGCTCCCAGTACCTTCGCCTCCTGGTGTTAATTTGTGGATGCTACACTTTATGACAAAAGGACTTTGAAGATGCACTTATTAAACTAGGGAGATTATCCTCAATTATCCAAATGGGCCTACTCTCATCACATGAAACCTTAAAAGCAGAACAAGGCAGAAACTAAAAATGTGAGGACTCATTAGCTTTTGCTGGGTTGAAGATAGAGAGGGGCCAGGTTCAAGTATAAGAAATTGGATTCTGGGGGCAGCCCCGGTGGCTCAGCGGTTTAGCATTGCCTTCAGCCCAGGGTGTGATCCTGGAGGCCTAGGATCCAGTCCCACGTCAGGCTCCCTGCATGGAGCCTGCTTCTCCCTCTGCCTGTGTCTCTGCCTCTCATGAATATATAAATAAAATCTTAAAAAAGAAAGAAAAGAAGTTAGATTCTGTCCCAGTTGAAGGCATGTGAATGTGGATTCTTCTCTAGAGCCTCTCCTACTGAATCCTTGATTTTGGTGTTCTGAGACTGTAAGCAGAGAACTCAGCTGGGCCATGCTACACCCAGACTTCTGACTCATGGAAACTGTTAAATAATAAATTTTTTTTTTTTTAAATCTCTACATCCAGGGGAACCCCTGGGTGGCTCAGTGGTTGGGCGTCTGCCTTCAGCTCAGGTCATGATCCTGAGGCTCAGCAGGAGTCTGCTGCTGCTTCTCCCTCTTTGACTCCCCCTCCTCCCACTTGTATTTTCTCAAATAAATAAAATCTTAGAAAAAGATATTTCCATTTTCTTCTAGAAGCTCAACTTACTTTTATTTATTTTTTAAAATTTTATTTATTCATAAGAGACACAGAGAGAAGGCAGAGACATAGGCAGAGGGAGCAGCAGACTCCTGCAGGAACCCAATGTGGGACTTGATCCCGGAACTCCAGGATCACACCCTGAACCAAAGGCAGATGCTCAACCACTGAGCCACCCAGGCGTCCCTAGAAGCTCAACTTAGGTCAATGATCCACCTCAAATCAATTTTCTGTTCATAGTAGGAGTCAGGGGTTAATTTTTTCCTATGTAGAGATCTTATTTCTCTGCCCCCTCCTTTTTTTTTTAACTTGGCAGTGCTTAGTTTGTATTTACTGAAAAAGCATAATGGGGGTGTAGGATCAGCCAACTGAAGTTCAGAAACAAAAATACACTGTGTACCTGGGTATTTGTGAACATTTACAACTGCTCTAACAGAAGTGTTCAAAAGGTATTGTGATGTGCTGAACACAATACCATGTGGTTCTGCTGATGCTTGGGTGATAACATTTTTTTCTGTATCTCAAATTCCCCTGGGAAACTTTCTTCTAGGGAATTTTTTTTTTTATTTTTTTTTTTGGTAGTTGACAATGTTACATTAGTTTTCAGGTATACAATCCAAGTCTACATGTGTGCTAGGCTAGCTCAAGTGTAGCTACCATATGTCATCATACAATACTATCACAATATCACCAACTATATTCCCTATATCTTTAAAAACATCCTTTCATGGATAGAACCGCATGAACAAATTATGAAGTGACTCCTATTTCTGTGTTAATTGCTATAACTGTATTATAGCCTAATTCTCATGTTACTCTTTCAGTTACCTAGTTAGTAACTTTAATAATTTTTTTAAAAAGTAGTTTCTATCCCCAATGTGGGGCTCAAATTCACAACCCCAAAAGAGTCACACACTCTACCCAATGAGCCAGCCAGGCACCCCCAATTAATAATTCTTTAAATTAGGGCCCCTGGGTGGCTCAGTCAGTAAAGTGTCTGCCTTTGGCTCATGGTTTCTCTCTCTCTCTCTCTCTCTCTCTCAAAAGAATCTTTAAAAAAATTCTTTACTAAATTTTTTGTTCATGTAACTGGTGTCATTACTGCCTCCTGATTAGAATTAGAATCCAGTACACTGACAAAGGGCTAGTATCCAGAACATTTAAGAACCAGAAATCAATACGAAAGTTGTCACTGGTACATTAGCAGACCCTACGACCAACAGAAATACACACATATATAACCACCAAAGGACACAAAGAAAGTTTCATAGCATTTTTTGTTAATAGCCAAAACCTTGGAACAACCCAAATGCCCATTAAAAGTCAACTGGGTGGAAGGCCTGGATGGTTGAGCCATTTGCCTTCAGCTCAGGGTGTGACCCCAGAGTCTCGGGATCAAGTCCCACATCGGGCTCCCTGCATGGAGCCTGCTTCTCCCTCTGCCTATGTCTGTGCTTCTCTCTCTCTCTGTGTCTCTCATGAATAAATAAATAAAATCTTAAAAAAAAAAAAAAGTCAAGAGGGTAAGAGTCGGGATCCCTGGGTGGCTCAGTGATTTAGCGCCTGCCCTCTCAGGGCAGAATCCTGGAGTCCTGGGATTGAGTCCCACATCGGACTTCCTGCATGGAGCCTGCTTCTTCCTCTGCCTCTCTATGTATCTCTCATGAATAAATAAATAGAATCTTTAAAAAAGGAAAAAGTGGGTAAGAGTCAAATGGGTCAGTTAAGCATCAGGTTTTTTATTTCAGTTCAGGTAATCATCTCAGGGTCGTGAGATTCAGCCCCACATAGGGCTCCACACCAGGCATGGAGCCTGCCTAAGATTCTCTCTCTCCCTTTGCTGTCCTGCACCCTCACTCGCATTCTCACTCTGTAAATAAAAATTCAAAAAGTTAAATGGATAAATTATACTATATCTATGTAATGAAATACAACATAGCTATGACAACAATCTACCATTGCAATTATATGGACTAATCTCACAATGTTAAGTGAAAACCACATAAAGGAGTACATAAAATGTATGACTTTATTTACAAAGCAACAAAAGAAAAAAACAATCCATGCAGTGGTTACTCTAGGTGAGGAATTCCTGAGGGGTAGACACAAGAAGGGAGAGGAGTCTGGGGGATTGGAAATACTGTTTCTCGAACTGTGTGGGGGTGTATGGCCTCATTTTAGGCAAAAACCAAAATCCTCAACATATTGCCAACTTTCAAACCACTGCCCTATATTCTTGGAGCTGTCTACACTTCTGCCCCTGCCCTAACACTGAAATTCTCACGAATTTTCACTGATGGTAAACTTAGAATTCATTCCTCTGCCCACATTTATTCAGCAGAACTATGGACCACTCCTCCTAAAACGCTCTCTTCAGTGACTGCATTCTCCTGGCCTACATCTAGTCCTTACATAGAAAATTCACCCTTAGCTCTTTCCCAGTTCCAAATTTGTGGACGGTATTATGTATTTCCATCCCTTTGAATTTACAGATTTCTTAGGACTCCAGATTATTCCCAGTTTCTCTCTTAAGCTTCAGATCCTGCCTGCCAACAGATGATCTCCATTTGGAATTTATTCACATGATATCTGGTGCTTACTAGGTGCCAAGTATTGTATTAGGGGCTAGAATTTCTCATAGGGAAATCAAATTCAATGTATTAAAACCCAAAGTCTATCTTCCTTTCCCCATAGTCTTCCTTTAAAAAAAAAAATTATTTATTCATGAGACACACACACACACACAGAGACAGAGACACAGGCAGAGGGAGAAGCAGGCTCCACACAAGGAGCCCGATGCGGGAGTCAAATCCCGGGACTCCAGGATCACACCCTGGGGCCGAAGGCAGGTGCTAAACGGCTGAGCCACCCCGAGGATCCTCTCCCACAGTCTTCCTTTAGAATTTTTTCAGTGACTGGCACCACCTTCCACCAGGTCAACCAAGTAAAAGATTTCTAGGTAATTTTTTAGTTAATCTTTCTCTGACCATCTTATTAACCAAGTGTGTTGAATTTACCTCTGAAAAATAAGTCTACTTATCTCCCCAGTCTCATTGCTATTCATTCTTATTTAATTCTATAATCAATTTTTGGGATGATGAACAGATGAAAGTGAGGAAAGAAACGAATTCCAAAGCAATATTTAACATTGTTTCCAAGTGGTATAGCTTGGCTAAATTATTCACAGAACCCATTAGTTCGAGACAGCTATGGTAGCCAAGCTACAACATCCTGGTACTCGGGGGATCCCTGGGTGGCTCAGCGGTTTCGCGCCTGCCTTTGGCCCAGGGCGCGATCCTGGAGTCCCGGGATCAAGTTCCACATTGGGCTCCCGGCATGGAGCCCGTTTCTCCCTCTGCCTGTGTCTCTGCCTCTCTCTCTCTCTATCATAAATAAATAAAAATAAATCTTAAAAAAAAAAAAAAAAAACCATCCTGGTACTCAATTCTTGGCAGTACCTTCTGCATTTTCAGTTAGCTGTAAGACCAAGAGAATATACAGCAACAGTGATGATGTGTCATTTCCAAGATTAGATTATATAAATGCTATAGTTTGAATCACGGGTACAGGGGATCCCTGGGTGGCTCAGTGGTTTGGCGCCTGCCTTCGGCCCAGGGCGCAATCCTGGAGTCGCAGGATCGAGTCCCCCGTCAGGCTCCCTGCATGGAGCCTGCTTCTCCCTCTGCCTGTGTCTCCACCTCTCTGTGTCTATCATGAATAAATAAATAAATAAATATTAAAAAAAAAAAAAAAGAATCACGGGTACACTTTCCCTCTTGGATTGCTTTGGGAGAAGCTAGCTGTCACGTCATGAGGGGACTCAGATAACCTAAGGTCTTTCCCCAGCAGTTGGAGGAACTTGAGTAAGAAACCTCAAAGGCCTACAACTATCCTATGAGCTTGAATAAGATTCTGCCCTAGTCAAGCTTTTAGATGATACTGCAGCCCTAACAGTTTAACTACAGTCACGAGATCTTAGTCATAATCCTACAGCCAAGTCACTCCCTGATTTATGATCCATAGACACGGCAATAATTAAGTTGCTAAATCTTGAGGTTACGTACCAACAGAGAACTTATTTCCTTTAATTAAACCATAGCTGTGATAAAACTATAATTTCTGTTGCTAAGACAAATTAAACAGGTACATTTTATACTGTTTCACAAATTCAAATTATGTTATCACCACAAGATAAATATGTTGAATTTTCCACTACAAAATCCATAGTGATCTAGTACATTAGTGCTCGATTAGTATTGTATATTCATAATTTATTCCCAACAAGCTCTGACAAATTTTTGGTTGACTTAGAAGGGTTAAACATTATTAATTGGCCACAATAAGGTAAAGAAAATCGGCAACAGTATTTAAACTGCAGGTAAACCTACACTGCTGTTAGTTAATTAAACATATATATTTTTTTCTTTTAAAAAATCACTTCTTGGGACACCTGGGTGGCTCAGGGCACAATCCCGGCCAGTCTGGGGATGAGTCCCACAACAGGCTCCCCACAGGAAGCCTACTTCTCCCTCTAGGTCTCTCTCTGTGGGTCTCTCATGAAAAAATAAAGTCTTTAAAAGAATGCCCAAGTCAAGTTCAAAGATTTTTTTTTTTTTAGATTTTAAGATTTTTTTTTTTTAAGATTTTATTTATTGAGATTCCTGGGTGGCTCAGCCTGCCTGCCTTTGGCCCAGGGCGTGATCCTGGAGTCCTGGATAGAAGCATGGGGCCTGCTTCTCCCTCTACCTGTGTCTGTGCCTCTCTCTCTCTCTGTCAGAGATAAGTAAATAGATAGATAGATAGATAGATAGATAGATAGATAGATAGATAGATAGAAATAGATAAAAAAAGATTTTATTTATTTATTCACAAGAGACACAGAGAGAGAGAGAGAGAGAGAGGCAGAGACACAGGCAGAGGGAGAAGCAGGCTCCACGCAGGGAGCCCAATGCGGGACTTGACCCCAGGACCACACCCTGGGCCAAAGGCAGGCGCTAAACATCTGAGCCACCCAGGGAGCCTCAAAGATATTCCTAAAACTGCATCCTCTATTGCCAAAAATTGTACTTGGCACAGAGGCATCAAATAAATATTTGCTCAAGTGGACAGTAAAATTTTATAAGCAATTTCAAAATACTGTGATTATGGCATAAATGCCATCAAATGTCAGCTAAACTAATGATTCTATACCAGAACACAATAGAATCAACCTGCTGGAGTTGCCCTGCACTCAAAATTCAGGGTCTCCTCTACTTCCTTCCCAAGTCTTTGGTAGGAGGATGGTATATAAATTCTGAAAAGCACTCAGTGACTGCTAATTCAAGGTGACAGGCTGGCCACATAGTCTCTTCCTGTTGAGGCTCTATTATTACTGAAAAGGGAGACTGATCAGACAATCCCAGGACCCTGGAATCATGACTTGGGCTGAAGGCAGACATTTATCCAACTGAGCACCCAGGCACTCCTGAGAAGGGAATTTATTTTATTTTTTAAAAAGATTTTTATTTATTTATTAATGAAAGACAGAGAGAGACAGAGAGAGGCAGACAGGCAGAGGGAGAAGCAGGCTCCATGCAGGGAGCCCGACATGGGACTTGATCCCGGGTCTCCAGAATCACACCCTGGGCCAAAGGTGGCACCAATCCGCTGAGCCACCCAGGCTGCCCCTGAGAAGGGAATTTAAACATGTTTACCACAATGACAGAATGAAAAAGAAGTGAGATGTCAAAGACAATGCATTTCAAAAAACAGTATAAAGATGGAAAACATTAATAGAAAATCCTCAACAAAAAAAGATAAGAAAATGCAATGTGAAAAAGAGTCTTTTCAACAAATGCTGCTGGGAAAACTGGGCAGCTAGCTACATACAAAATAATAAAACTGGATCATTTTCTTACAATGTACCTAAATGCATTAGGACCTAAATGTATGTGAGACCTCAAACCATAAATATCCTAGAAGAGAACACAGGCAAAAATTTCTGACATCAGCCATAGCAACATTTTTCCTAGATATGTCTCCTGAGGCAGGAGAAACAAAAGCAAAAATAAACTGTTGGAAGTATATTAAAAAAAAACAAAAACAAAAAAAACAACCAACCTTCTGCACAGCAAAGAAAATAATCAACAAAACTAAAAGACAACTTACTGAATGGGTGAAGATATTTACAAATGATATGTCCAATAAAGGGTTAGTATCCAAAATATATAAAGAACTTATGCAACTAACCACCACCACCACCAAAAAAAAAAAAAAAAAAATTTCCAAAACAGTATAGAGATCCTCCCAAAAATTAAAAATAGAACTACACTATGATCCAGTAATTCCATTACTGGGTATTTACCCAAAGAATAAGAAAACACTAATTTGAAAGCATATATGCACCCCTACGCATAATATTCCATTGGGTATATGTATATACCACATCTTTATCTGTTCATCTATGGACACTTAGATTGCTTCCATAATTTGACTATTGTAAGGAATGCTGCAATATTATCGTTATAGTAAAGAGTTAAATCTTGCTATTTGCAAAAAATATGGATGGATCTAGAGTATAATGCTAAAGGAAGTAAGTAAATGAAAGACAAGTACCACATGGGGGTGCGTGGGTGGCTCAGTCAATTAGATGTCTGACTCTTGATCTCAGCTCAGGCTCTGGTCTTGATCTCATGGTTGTGAGTTTGAGACCAATATTAAGGCTCCATGCTGGGTGTGGAGCCTATTAAAAACAAAAAGACAAAAAAAAGAAAAATACAAATCCATAGGACTTCATTCATATGTGGAATTTAAGGGAAAAAAACCCCAAAAGTGAACAAAGAAACAACAAACCAAAAAACAGAATCAACTATAGAGAACAAACTGATGGTTCCCAGAGGGGAGGTGGGTGAGGGATGGGTGAAATACATGAAGGGGATGAAGAGAGTACCTTTGTTTTGTTTTTTAAGATTTTTATTTATTTGACAGAGTGAGCACACAAGTAGGAGGAGTGGCAGGTAGGAGGGAGATGCAGGTTCCCCGCTGAGCAGAGTCCAACTCTGCTGGATCCCGGGACCCTGGGGAGCACGATCTGAGCAGAAGGCAGATGCTTAACTCATTGAGCCACCCAGGTGCCACAAAAGCACACCTAGCTTAATGAACACCGAGTAATGTGTAGAATTGTTGAATCACTATATTGTATACCTGAAATTAATAGAATACTGTATGTTACTACACTGGAATTTAAAAAAAAATAGAAAATGAAACTTAGAAAAAAATAGGGTATATAAATTTAATATAAAACAGAAAATAACATTTAGGGATGCCTGGGTGGCTCAGTGGTTGAGTGTCTGCCTTTGCCTTGGCGTGATGCTGGGGTCCTGGGATCGAGTCCCACATTGGGCTTCCTACATGAAGCCTGCTTCTCCCTCTGCCTATGTCTCTGCCTCTCTTCATGAATAAATAAAATCCAAACAAACAAAAAACCCACAAAAAATCAATTAAAAAAATAACATATTTAAATAAATTAATCATTTTAAATTTAAGAAAAAAGTGATAGTATTTATGCAATTAAAAGTTGTATATAATTCATGATAGGATAGGTAATACTGATCAATGTATTTTAATGTACTATGATTATGATGCCCAAAAATAGCTTTCAGTAAAATCTGGACTTTGAAAAGAGATCCCATTATTTATGAAAGAATGGCCTTTAGTATAAACAATATTACACCCTAATTACGTGGTAAGTTGCTATAGCAGCAATCATATTACAATAAATGTATCAAAGTGGGACACCTGGGTGGCTCGGTGGTTGGGCACCTGCCTTCGGCTCAGGTGTGATCCCAGGATCAAGTCCCTACATCGGGCTCCCTGCTTCTCTCTGCCTCTCTCTCTCAGTTTGTGTCTTTCATGAATAAATAAATAAATCTTAAAAAAATAAATATATCAAAGTAACACACATTAAATTTATATAATGTATTACGTCAAATATATATATACATAAAAGAAACTTAAATGGCGACAGAGAAAGATGAAAACTAGAAGCGGATTTTAAGTTTGGAACTTAGAGGCACCAAAACTGTAGAAGGAGCAAGGCTGAATAAGAAAATGGGTACAGAGTATATATGTGGGGTTAGTCTTTCCCTTCTGCTGTATCGTATATAAAGAGACCCATCATTTCCCAGCTGTGCAAACTTCAACAAGTCTCTTAACCCCTCTGAGCATTAATTTCCTTTTTGTAACGAGACATTAAGAAAATACTTTCTTGGGACGCCTGGGTGGCTCAGTGGTTGAGCATCTCCCTTCAGCTCAGGGCATGATCCTGGGATCTGGGATCGAGTCCCACATCGGGCTCCTTGCAGGAAGCCTGCTTCTCCCTCTGCCTGTGTCTCTGCCTCTCTTTCTCTCTCTGTGTCTCTATGAATAAATAAATAAAATCTTAAAAAAAAAAAAAAACTTTCTTCACAGGATTATCACAAGGATTAAGTCAGTCAATACATGCCAAGCACATAAAACAGTAGATAGATATCTAGCACAGGGTAAGCATGCAATAAGCATGGTAAGCCTTTGATGCTATATGCTTTCTAATTAATTATAGGATATATATTACTTTAAGAACCACAAATTTATTTTTATTTATTTTTTTTTTTTATTTTTTTTTTTTTTAAGATTTTATTTTTTAATCCTTATTTATTTATGATAGTCACAGAGAGAGAGAGAGAGAGGCAGAGACATAGGCAGAGGGAGAAGCAGGCTCCATGCACCGGGAGCCCGACGTGGGATTCGATCCCGGGTCTCCAGGATCGCGCCCTGGGCCAAAGGCAGGCGCCAAACCGCTGCGCCACCCAGGGATCCCAAGAACCACAAATTTAAATAAACTCACCTTTGGGAGACGCATGAATGATGGACAGAGAAAAACACTTCCATCTTATGAACACAGCTCCATTATTAATATACCTTGGCAACATCTTTGCTTAATCTCAAAGCAAGACCAACAATGAGTATCAGAGAGAAGTACTAAGACAGTAAAACTGGGGTGAAAAAAGGAAAGGGAGACTGAAAAAAGTATATTATATTGTACTCTATTACTTTACTGTAGAGTGGGAGAGGTACCTTTGAAAGCTTCCCTCTATCATTGTGAGTATAATGGCTATCCACCACTTATCCGTGAACAAATGAGGAGCTGATTATGAAATGATTAAAAGCAAAATATAAAAGAGTAGACTGAAATGAGAACTAAAATTCAACAATCTATAAAACTCACATAAGAAACATTATCAGGTATCTTAATAGTTTGTACTATATGAAAAGCATTTATTACAATGACAAAACTAGAGGTTAATTATTTTTTATTATTGAATTATATTGTAAAGTCTACATCTACAATTTAATCAGGAAGAAATGCTTTGCATTTACATCAAGGACACATTTATTCTAGTGGAATAAAACAGACACAGACAAAAGACCAAGTATACGTTAAAAGAAAAAAAAAAACAAACTACATGTTTTACCTGGTCCTTCTTTTACTATTTTGGACCATACCTTTCTATTAGAAAATTGATCTTACATACATATAAGTTCGATTTATCTTCCCATATTTTTAAACATTAAATGCAGCTTCTCACAATTTCTAATCAAAAAGGGAAGCAAAGTTTAGAAACAAGAAAAAAGTAGACTGCTATTACTGTACTGCAGAAAAGATGAGTAAAACGTGCCCCCTCTGTGGCTCATTTCAAAGAAACACTTTTACTCAGAGAGGCAAGCATTTCTGATGTAGGAGTAAGTTCCCCACTCCTCCATGGGACCAGACCTACAAATTTCTCATCAATTGCAAAGTTAAGTGAAAAATGTCTACAAAATAATTCAAAGCCAAACACCAGAATACAGCTAATGAAATAAAAATTGTGTGGTTGGTCTAAATATACATATTAAGCTTTTGCTTTTTTAAAAGTATCTTTTTATTTCAGATGATATTTAAAATAACTTATACTTTTAGTGTGCTTTATGGTCAATCACTGTAAAGTTTAAATTCAAATGAGTAAGTTTAAATTTTTGTTTTACTTGATTCTACTGAAATTTCAATTACCTACTACTTTACTTAACCAAGTTATACATGAGGTAAGTTTTAACTAAAAAATAAAATAAATCAACCACAAAGATAAGTTAACCATTTCAAGAGTATATAAAAATCATAATGCCCACTTCATATTCAGAGATTATAAATTTATGTATTAACTACTTTGTATCTAAGAAAAGTTTACTATGTAATTTTAAGTAAACACTTTTTGGACTTTTAAATCAAATTCTGTTGAAAAATATAGGGGAAAAAAATAGCAAATTTTGTTTTTGGTAACAAGACAATGTAATAATGAATCCAAATGGAACCTCAGACCAGTATTTAAAGTTTCTAACTTCTAAACAGACACACACTTATATCTAAAAAATATTTTGGTAGCAAACTGGATTAACAGAATAAATGTTTTGTTGTAAATAAAAAGTACAAGTTTCCAATTACAGCCTTATAGCTAGCTAAACGTTTTAAAAACATGTACAGCTAGCTAACAATTCTCTAAAACATGTATATGTTGCACTAAAGATCCCTGCTAAAATATCAACAGCATTTAAATGGGTCTTACTGAAGTAGGACATTCATGATGCTAGAAATCTTTTAAAAAGTGAGTACAATAGGACTACAATAATATTACTATTAATAAAAGTTACAGAAGAGATTATTGCTGTATGTTCCCCCATAAACACATCAAACCTGTGGCAGTTACAAAAAGTACAACCCAAGTTACTTGTTTTCTTACCAATTTCATGTTTCACGTATCTCTAAAGTTTTTATACAGCAGAGAATAATACTTAAAATCTTTTCTGTAAGAATTCAAAGTATTTAAATGTGTAGCTTCACATTATACTACCATATTTTGCCCTTCTTGTTTCCCAAATACACAAAAACAATATACATTTTTCTCAAAAGTGAAATAAGATGTCCACATTAAAAAAATAAAGCCTACAAAAATGTTCCAGAGCTAAAAAAGATTATTCATATGGCACGAAGTGATCTCCTACTCGTCCAAAGTCCAAAACATTTAAATGAAGTCCATTTATATATCCTGTTTGCTTTTCAATGAAATCTACATTTATTGAGGTGAAATCACATTATTTTTAGTTCTCAAGTCAACAAGTGTACACAAATTTTCTTTATACAGTTATTAGAAAAAATAGGAGACCAAATTGAGTGTGCCAAAGAGATATCATTCAGATGGATTTACCAGAGTCATTAGAAAGAAAACTACTGAACGGATTTCCTTGGTTGGTTTCCATAGCTTGATAGACCAAAAACAAAAAAATGGCCACAACAACAAACAGCAAAATTTTTATCCACATGGGAATGGAGCGTCCTTTTTTTGTCTTTTCTGACTTGACATCTGCCAAGGGAACATACTTAGGAATATATTTAGTTGAAAAAGATTCTTCCATCCTGAAATCACTGAGTTCTAATGGCCGGCCTGCAGCCCCTTTGATTGGTCTGCGGCAACTAGCACTGTTGGGAGTGAAAGCAGGAAGAAAAAAAGTAAATTTAGATAAAAGTCATGATTTCAATATAAAATATAAAATGTTATTACCACTCCTAATTTCAAACACATTCTTTGAAATAATAATAGAAAACTGTCACATGTAAATAATGAGGTCAGTCAGCCTATTTAAAATCTCTATACATTTTTCATTTAAAATGTTGGATGCGGGGCAGCCCCGGTGGCGCAGTGGTTTGGTGCCGCCTGCAGCCCGAGGTGTGATCCTGGAGACCCGGGATCAAGTCCCACATCGGGCTTCCTGCATGGAGCCTGCTTCTCCCTCTGCCTGTGTCTTTGCCTCTCTCTCGCTCTCTCTGAATGAATAAATAAATAAATCTTTAAAAAAAAAAAATGTTGGATGCTGGGATCCCTGGGTGGCGCAGCGGTTTAGCGCCTGCCTTTGGCCCAGGGCGCGATCCTGGAGACCCAGGATTGAATCCCACGTCGGGCTCCCGGTGCATGGAGCCTGCTTCTCCCTCTGCCTATGTTTCTGCCTCTCTCTCTCTGTGTGACTATCATAAATAAATAAAAATAAAAATAAAAATAAAAAAATAAATAAATAAAATGTTGGATGCTCATTCTACTAGAAAATAAGACTCAGAACACTAATAGTCACTAAACTTGTCTTCTTTTCAGAGCCAGGATATTTAGGAGATAAGAGGAAAAAAATAAATTTGTGCTTCTTTCAGTCAGGAAACAATTCAGGTGTTATCTAAACAGTCTTTTCAATTAGTAAAGGGAAACCTTAAGGGAAAAAAATTATTTCCTTCTATGTTTCTGTTTAGAGAAAAGAATTAGAAAGAAGGCAAATTATTTATTTTACTTCAGCTTATTAAAGTTAACTTTGAAACTGACTCAACTTTCAAGAACATGAACTGGTGACTTAGAATTAAACTACTCTCAAAAGAACAGTTTAATTCTGAGAACACAGGTACAATAACTGTGTGAAGAATTAAAAACTAAAATTCCCATATTATATGCCAACCACACTTAGTTAAAAATTAAAAAATTAAAATTCCTATATATGCATTTTAAATAATCATGTTGTACATCCTAAATATATACAATTTTTTATGTCAATTACACCTCAATAAAGGTGGGAATAAATAAGTAAATATATAAAAACGCCCTAGTAGAATACACTAATACTTGTTTTAATGTATCTGAATACCTAATTCCTGTTGGTGTAGATGCTTCAAAGGGAAACATTTCCTTAAGAATATCCCTTTCTATTCTTCTTTCCTCTGTTTTTTCTCCCACCTAATAAGAAACAAACAACAAGTTAACCTTTAGTGTAAATGTGCAATTAAAACATAATCAAAAAAAGAAGTTTCAGAGAACAGAATGCTTTCGAGTCTGCCCCAGCTTTTACCACTGCCCTTTCTAAATTCATCACCACCCAAGTATTCATATACTTCCAAAGCTCCCTTCAATTTTTTTCAATGTTAATGTGGTAATGGGGGCCTGGGGACTGCCACGCATTCAAGCAAGTTAAAAAAAAAAACAAAACAAAACGCCACAAAACCCCCCAAAACTAAAATTCAGTACAGCTAATATGGCAGCATTAGGTTCCCCCACTGGATTTATTAAAAATACACGGTTTCTTCTTCTGTTAAGAAATTTCTAATAAAATAAATAATGAAATCTGGAAGATATCAAATTAACATGGATTTTTAAATTTTAGTATATCTTTTAACTACCGAGTCAATTCAATCTTTTTAACTTAAGAAAAACCCATAAAATGATTTTTTAAATAAAATAATCTGATGGTTTTTGCAGTTTACCATTACGCTCAGATCAAAACAACCTTTGGTGAAAATTCATTAAAATTATAATGCATCATGCAGTTAGTACTTTAGCTTAATTATACAGGAGTTAATCAATTCAAGCATCATACAAAGTCACATTAAAGTCTCATTATTTGACCTTTTAGTAAAAGATAGTATAGCCTCCCCAACAGCCCAGTAATGCTTTCAACCCACATCAATAACAAAGAGAACATATTAGAAGCAGCACACCAATGAATACTCCCTTGAAAAGTAGAACTTAAGAGACACAGGAGCAAGCAGATAGTATTAGCATATCATACTATATTAGTTACTTTCGATTGTCACTAATAAAGTATGTCTTTAAAATAACATATGCATATATATACACACACACAAACACATCCCACCCAGTTAAGAAAGCTCTGCTCCCTCCCACTGCAAAAAACAAATATAAAAAATTTCCTCTTTAAAAGATCAATGATAGCATCGATCTAAATTTTATGCATTTACTTCAGCTCTCGTCAATGGTTTCTTTGGTGTTCTTCTGGGTATGTCTGAGAATTCAGTGATTGGCAGAATAGGAGCTGCATGCTTGAAATTTCCAGTCACCCTATTGACAACCTGCCAAGATTCAAATTATTCAGACTCAGAATTATCCACACAAAACAGACACGTAAAAAGAAAAAAAGATACTCTATTTCTGTAATATCTGAAAACTTTCCCGTAATAAAAATTTAGGCAAAAGAACCTAGAAATGAACATATTCAGTGCTTCTCATATGAAGCCTTACCATTCTTTAAATATTTTAGCAAGAAAGTATCCTTACAATACTTAGAAGTAGGATTCTTGGAACAAATTTATATATATAAATTAGCCATACTGAATTAGAGATTAGAATTTTAGAATTTAGCCAAATTCTAAAATTCAGAACTATATGGGGAAATTAGTTTAAAAACACAAGTTTGAGATTTGCCAAAATTTACCACCTCCCCAATTCTAATTAAAGGGTAATTTACAAAGAATACCACTTGTATAGTTTATGAAACATATTTACTAAGGTTTCGTTGCTTGAAGCCATTATAGTTTCAGCTATGGGAGTACTCTCTGAAATTATTGCACCATCTATACGAAAATGTTGTGAAGTTTCCACCTGTTAGTTTGAAAACAAAACAAAAACAATAAATATAAAATAATCACTAAAACCCTACCAATCTGAAAACCCAATTCTAAGCAATAAGCCTTGCATCACCCTTTTCCTTGGAGTTCTTCTCGACCCTCTTGTGGATTCCCTAGTTAATGCCTGCAGAGGTCCGCCTTTTGAAGATCCACTTGTCCATTCAGTCTCAGTTACTCCAGCTTGAGAATAGCTCTATTCAAGCATCGACACATTAAAAAGTCATATTCTAACATCAAACACCTTAATAATGGCCATATTAGCTAGCACACTGAGAGGTCATGAAAAATCTCCCAATGCAAGCATTTGCAAACTGCTATGTCCTCAAATTATTTCTAAATGTATTGACTGAGCTAGTAAGTAGGCACTGGAAAACACTTACAGTAAAATACACTAAAGGAGCTCACAAATCGTAAAAAAAGCAAGAATAAAAGCACATAATTTATCACCAGCTCCTTCTGTGACTTGCTGTTTGCTATTTGGCTCTTGTATCACATACAACTGCACCTCTTTTCTGTCTAAACAAAAAGGCTGATCATGACTTTTATAAGAAAGTCATTTATTATAACAAGTCAGTTTCCCTTAAAAAGTTTCCCTTAAAATTTTATAAATGTTAGCACAAGTTAAGCATTATCCTTTTCAAGTAGTTAAGATTAATGAAATAGATTCAGTTTAAATTTTAATCTATACACAGCTATCTGAACTTAAAACTTCCCAGTTATCAAACTTTTCTTAGAAACAGATATTAATATTGAGCAACAAAAACCTAGCGGTTACCTCTTTCACAAACAACAAGCCTATAACTTCAATGCCAAACCTAAGTGCTTTATCCACTCCTTACTACAGAAACGTAGCAATAGTGATGGGTCATTGTTCTCTTCCAGTCCCAAATTCCTGACTCCTTGAAAAGCCAATAGATTTTTCCTCATTTAAAAAATAATTTAGGAGCAGCCCTGGTGGCTCAGTGGTTTAGCGCCGCTGGGGATTGAGTCCCACCTGCTTCTCCCTCTGCCTGTGTCTCTGCCTCTCTCTCTCTCTGTGTGCCTCTCATGAATAAATACAAATCTTTTAAAAAATAAAAAATAATTTAGGAGTCCTCACGTATTAGTTTGAAAACCACTAGACTGGTACTTCTCAAACTGTAATATGCAGATCAACCACCTGGAGCTTTTGTTAAAATGCAGATTCTGATTCAATAGCTCTGGGGTAGGGCCTGAGATTCTGCATTCCAAGTAGCAAGTTATTATTATTTTTAAAGATTTTATTTATTTACTCATGAGAGACACAGAGAGAGAAGCAGAGACACAGGCAGAGGGAGAAGCAGGCTCCAAGCAGGGAGCCCAACGCGGGACTTGATCCCAGGACTCCAAGATCACATCCTGGGCCAAAGGCAGGCGCTAAACCACTGAGCGACCCAGGGATCCCCAGCCAAGTAGCAAGTTATTAAACTCTGAAACCACTATTACCAGATAAAGTAACCAGAGAATATCCATCAATGGTAGTATTATACTAGAATGTGCTTATATTGTTACTTCTGCTTTCAAACTAATACTTTATCTAAATAACTGGTATTTTCGTTTCCAAGTAAGTTCCTATTATTTTTAAAGACAGATTTATTTTACTCTCATCCTGGGACAAGAGTGCTTATCCAGTGAGTATCCTTACTTCACTGAAAACATTATTACCAAAACCCCGCAAGGCACAAATTTATTTAGTCTCATATCTAAATTTGTATTTATCTATACTTGGGATTAACATTTTAAGAGTTTCGCTGACTCACAATTGGAAACTCTGGGGTCCTTCTCCTGCTGTCAAATAGGAAATATTTGCTGAATGCAAACTTAAGATTAGTCAAAAGACAAATCTGTTAAGTTACACACAAATATGATAAATGTTCATTAACAATCAAATCCCTGATTATTTGAATAGAAAGGAAGAATAGTTTTAGTATGAGGTTCTTAATCCTGGCAGCACAGTATTAACTAGGGAGCTTCTGAGAAATATCAAATGCCTGCAACCCTACATTAGTCCAATCAAGTCAGAGTCTCTTCCAGAAGTGTCTTGGGCATAGTTAAAATTTTTTTTTTTAACAACTTCTGAGGGGATTCTTATGTGCAGCCAGTGTTGAAAACATCTGGTTTAAGATACTGTAACTGACTTGTGATGCATCTCAAAGTCAAGTATTTTCCTAAAACTACTTTCAATTGTTTCCTCTTTAATAGTTAATTGCTCAATGCCAATAAAATTAATTAGAAGCAATATTTTAAAAATATTCTGGTTTGATAGTCCTATTTGGTACTATCAGTGCATACTAAGTATTTTGTTTTTTTAAAAGATTTTATGGATTTATTTAACCCAGAGATAGAGTCAGAGAGCATAAGAGAGGGGAATGGCAGAGGAGGAGGAGAAGCAGGCTGCATACAGAATAGCAGGGAGGAGCCCAAGGGCGGGCTGGATCTTAGGACCCTGGGGATCATGATCTGGGCCAAAGGCAGACATTCAACCAACTGAGCCACCCAGGCGCCTCTATACTAAGTGTTTAAAAACTCTTCAAAGAATTAAAAACTACTTCCTTCTCCCTTTTTAAATATTATATTTATTTATTTGAGAAAGAGACACAAAGGGGGGGGGAGCACAGGAAGAAGGAGAAGCAGACTCCCCGCTGGGATCATCTCTTGAGCTGCAGTCAACCAGACCAAACAACTTAGCCACCCACGGGCCCCTAAAAACTGCATTTCTTGAAAGGGCTAATAAAACTGATAAAACACAAAGACCAGATATTTTAGCTTTGTCCAAGAAGGTGGGGATGAGGGGAGACATTGCTTTTCCTTAAAATTGGTTATCTATCAAATTCCAGGATTTTCTATTTGTTGTATTTTGGACTAATCTCTTCATCAAAAATTTTACCAAATCCACTGAAACTATTATGGTTAATAAAAAAATAACATGTTTACATTCCTGTTATCTTTGATCTTAAAGTCAAGTTCCATTTAAAGATTCTTTTATTTTCTTCTATGGAAGGGAACACAAGAAACATATTGGCTGCCTGTGGGGGAATAGCTGGGAAGGGGCAGAAAGAAACTTTTCATTATAAATCATTTATACTTCCTTTTACCCAGGTTTATTAAATTCTTTGGGTGAGGACTGTCAACTAATTTTACTAGTTCTTTCACTATTATTATCTTTAAAAAAAAATTTTTATTTATGAGAGACCGGGGGGGGGGGGGGGGGGGGGGCAGAGACACAGGCAGAGGGAGAAGCAGGCTCCATGGGAGCCTGACATGGGACTCGATCCTGGGTCTCCAGGATCCCACCCTGGGCCAAAGGTGGCACTAAACCGCTGAGCCACCAGGGCTGCCCTCACTATTATTATCTAATTCAGAATTAATAACCTTCATAGAAAACTAGTTGACAACTCTTCACACACCAGAAAAGATATTCTGAAGATTTTTTTCTACCAGAATCCACCGCAAACAAGGGAAAATTATTGATTGAAAAGAAATTCATTGATTGCTATGTACTCTGGTGCCAAAATACTAATAACAATGTCATCTATTTTCAGCAAGATGTTCTATAGCAACTACTTAATTTATCAGGAATACAACAGGAGAAAGAAACAAAAACCTCAAATTGCCTTTCAATAAGCTACCAGGCAAAAAGTTATTTGGAAAACAGCAGGCGGTTGAGGCACAAAAGAATGCAGAAGCTGGGCTATTAAAGGAGGCTATAGGTCTGTCAGTAAAAACAAGCTCTAAACAAAAGATTTACACAAAACTAAGTTTATAAAAGAGATAGTATAATTAATTAAAAACCACGTTACCCTGAAGAACTACCAATTTAGTAATCTGGTTAACTCATATCAATCTTTTTTTAAAACAGCGTCCTATTCCTCCATTAGAGAAAGGTATTCTCATACATTGCTGGTGGGAATGCAAAATGCATCAACTCTTATGCAGGAGATTTGATAACCAAAACTACCCAGCAATTATGCTTCTAGATTTCCCCAAGATAAATTGGCTAAAATAAGAAATGATACATGTAAAAGGCTGTTCAATTCATTTTTGCATTATCTAAGCAGTATAAATGAAAATAATCTAAGTACCCACCAAAAGGAAAGTGGCTGAATAAAAAAACACAGTACATCCATAAAATGCAATGACAGGCAGTGGTACAGAGCAATCCAGAAGACGGCTATATTGTATCCTGATAGAGAGTGATACCCAGGTTACATGTTTAGATTAACAGAAAGATAGAAATGTGCTAAATTCATTGCCTTTTATGTAAGGAGGGGAGCAAAAATAACTATTAATCTATGTATTTACTTAATGTTTTCAAAAGGAAAATTTTAACCAGAACTTAATAAAAAGTTACCTATAAATGGAAGGAACAAAAAGCCAGATTCTAACTCCATCTTATTTTGCCTAAATAAAACTGTATGTCCTCCATAATTAAAAAATAGATATGAAAGAAAAAAAATTCATTCAAGTCACTTTAAGCAGTATTTTGATTTTAGACCCACAAGACAAAACAAACAAAAAACCACACTGTAAAAACCCCCCAAAACTGCTGTTTAGCAGCCTTATGATCAGTAGTACTATATTATTTAGAAACATCTATGTAGTGATAACTACGTTAAGTCACATAATTTTAAGAACCAAGATGCTCAGGACAAAAGAGATCTAGGTAGAACAGCCACAAGGTAGATAGCTTGCATTCGTCCATAAATTTGATGAATTTGTGCTTAGTTTTCTTTTTAAAAGGTAGGTACTCCTACCTCTACTAGTAAAAAGGCCTAGAAGTAATGACAACCCAGCAGAAATGCACAACCTAGCACCCAGACTGTAGGTAGACTCCAAATAATATTTTCATTGAAAAGGATTAGGGTTCTTTGGGAAAATGGCTGATTTGGTAAAAGGCAGGCAAAATACATGAGACTGAGACCTCTTATTGTGGCAGAAAACAAGAAACTATCAAAAAACAAACAGGGCCAATAAAACGACACAGGAACCAACTCAGTAATTCCCAATGGCTAAAGATGGCACAATTTGAAAATGATGAATGTAACTTATCATAAATGAAATATATAAAAACCTTACTAGTTAAAAAATATTTTATTGATCATCTTTCAAAGTGACTAGGGCACTTTAATTTGAAAGCTGGCAAATTATGCTAGCTGTCCTGTGTGAATTTTATCTGAAGATAATATGCAGATAATGAGGGAAAAGTTCTTTATAAAAGAATTCCACTTACAGACATAATGGAATGAGAGAATGAGAAAAATCTCTACCTTACAACCTCAAAATAGTAGATCTAGGCAATAATCATAAATGGCTGTCAAAACTGTTAAAGGGTGACATGGAACTTTAAAATGGATGGATCATGCTTTCAACATCTGAACCTATTACTAATTTAGCATCATTTGCCTCCTGAAGTGGTAAAATATAAAGGGCAGAACACCATTTATGAAATATTCGTGTCCAAGAAACTGAACATCAATCTGACCAATCCTCCACATCTATGCTGTTCAATATGGTAACTTCTAGCCATGGCTATTGAAAAAACATTATCATCATAGAAAGGTCTACTCTACAGCTCTATACTGCTCTACTACAGGTCTTACTCCAGGCTACAGAAAATACAGAGTAAGAGATTGAATGACACTTGAAGAAGCAATCTGCCAAATCAAGAATGTGGGAAATTCTGGAGAGAATTGACCTGGTTTCTTCACTGAATTAATGGAGGGGAATATTACAGTGGAGATGGATACAGGCTTATGAGATAAAAACAAAACAAACAAAAAAACCCACCAAAACAGTATGTGCGGCTTGCTTGGATCCTGATTTGAGTAATTTAATCATGAGAGTATTTCTGAAACTGGAGAAATTTGAACAGAGTAGATATGAAAGAATTATTAATTTTATTAGGTATGATAATAGCATTGTTATGTATGTTTACATGAAATAGTTTCTATCTTTTAGAGATATATATTGAAATACTGACATTTTAACAGGTGAAATGTCAGAGACTCGCTTTAATATATTCCAGGAAAAAGCAAAATAACAAAACCAAAAGGAATTTAAAAAGCTGGAGTACAGATGAAGATGAAACAAAACTAGTAAAATGTTTAAAACTTGTGAAGCTCTGTGACTAGAGGGTCATTAAACTCTTCCCTCTGATTTTAATGTTCTAAATTTTGTATGAGGCCATCGTCATCTCCTAAATCTATTTTTATCCTGTCCCTCAGTTTATATTCCCCAACTCAAACCATCTTTAATACCATCCTTCATCCTGCCTTTTAACCTGTTATCTGACCAGTCGAGCATTCCTGATGGCTCCATACCATTCTGCTTTTATACTATGAACTACAATTCTCCATGCTTGTCTATTTCATTGTCCTTCACTGGATTTTCCTAGTTTCTCTTGCTCTGTTATTTTCTTATTCTTCAGCATGACCTTGTAGCTCTTCCCTAGTAATACTAGATAAAAGGGCAATAATATTTTTATTCCAGTATTTGGTTCTATATTAAACACAATATTTCACTGAGTGCTCTATACATTCTCCATAATCACCAAGCTTATCTCTAACAAATAATTCTGAAATTCAACTTATCAAGTATATCAAACCAAGACAGACATGGCTTAAGAAATCAAGAACTTCCTCTGAGGATGTGTGACTTTAGAATGACAGAAGATAAATAACCAACTGACACAAGACAAAGAAAAGATAAATAACCAACTAGACAAAATGATAAGGAAAATGACTCCAGGGATAGCTATCTTATAAAGGTCAGCCAAATCAATGCTAGATTAGTCAATAATTTGTTCTCTGTAAATTATGCTTTTTAGTTCTATTTCCTACATTTTCCTCTTGAAAAACTGTATCCTGCCTCCACAATGAGACAGATAAATTTTCACCTCAGAAAGGGGAAGAAAAGTGGGGTCTTAGGAACGGATTAGCTTCAGAGTCAAGGAAAAAGCCACAGGAGACAAGCAGAAGTAAAAGCAAAGTTACGAATCTAGACAAAGATTAAATATAAAATCCTTTCCCCTTCCTTTAAAAAAAATTATGCTTAGGCATTTATTTCCACCTTTTAAAATATTTCCCTTAAAAGGCAATAGGACTGGCTTTGAACCATGCTTATTAGCACAGAATCAAACACAAATGAGACACTTATTAACACTTGCTTTAGCAGTAAGCACAGGCTACACTACTGACAAAAAACATGAAGTTTAGATTTCTAATGCCATTTGATGAACAATGGAATGAACACTTCATTGACTGTGCTGGAATTTAACCAAAGGCTAGGACGCAAGCAAATTAGTGTTGTCAGATTACTTACACCTGAACACAGCGATCATAAAACTAAAGATACCTGATTGTGTTCAACTCTTCTTTGCTTGAGTGTTACTGGAGTCTTTGCTCTGCCTTTTAGTGGCTCTCTCTTCTCAAGCTTGAGCTCTATTTTAGAGTCTGGAAATAACATCGGAGAAACATTACTCTCTGAAATACACAGTAAACTACAAGGTCATCCTAACATTACCCTGGAACCTTGGTTTTAGGTACATTCTTGGGTAAAACAAGTTTGCCTATTAGTTATTACCTCAATCAACCATGACTGTTCAGCTGCAATTTCTGTCTTTGAAAACTACTTCCCCATTCTTATTTTATCCCATGTTTACTCCCCTACTCCTTAATCTGATCACCACTTCTTCCTATTCTTTCCTTTTTCTGGAATAGCCTAAAACATAAAGTGAATTCAAACTGTTCATGGAGGCTTGTCATAAGAAACCACCTTGGTATAACTGAGGAGGTAAGGAAAATAAAACTCACAGGTCACTTTTCTTCCTCCTCTCCATTTTAATAAAAATAACATTTCTTTAAGAAGCTAGTGCATATATATTAATTACAATATCACCACAATGCCAAACAACTCAAATATATCTTTTTATAGTCTTCAATATTCCATTGTCCTTGCCTTGATTTTTATCACCATGTGAAGAACTACTTTGTGTTTTTTGCTTTTTTTTTTTTCTTCCCAGTTTTATACACCCAGCATGGTGTAGACCCCAAGAGTCACTGCTCTCTACCAACTGAGCCAGCCTGGTGCCCCTGAAGAGCTAGATTTTTAAAGACCTGTAAAAGTTTTAGTTAACCTCCACCTTTCTATGGCCATTTATCATAACAACATAGCAAAATTAATGTCCATTGTTACTACTAAAACTTGTATTACCTAAAACTTAAGTTAGATTACTTTCCTACCAGAGATAGAAACGGAGTCAATTCTTAAAAAAAAAAAAAAGAGAGAAAGAAAGAAAAAGAAATGGAATCAATTCTTAAACAAAAAGCTTAGTTTTGCATGAACTCAATGCACTGGTGCTAAAAAGTAATCAGGATAGTTCTGTTTTGCTATCTAGTCTTAGTCCAGAGTCTACTTGCAATTTCCCCCCAAATTAGTGATTTTTACCAGGCTAATTTAAATAGTTCAATTTTACTTAGGATTAAGGTATCAGCCCCACCTTCACCTCCCCAAGCATCTATTAATGGATCTATGATATATTATGTTTTGGACAATCATTAGCATTATAAACCTCATGTTTTATTTATTTTTTTTAACCTCATGTTTTATTAACTCAGAATCTAAGAATTAGAAATGACAAAGTAAAGAACCCAGTAGTAATCAAGCAGAAATTGATTAAACAAATAAGGTAGCTGGTTACAAATTTATTCCTCTGATTTAAATTCCAACAGCCAATAAAAACATGGTCTTTAATAGAAGAAAAACCACACAATGATAATTAGAATATTTTCAACTACACCATTGGAATCTCAAGTGAGTTTCAATGAAGAAATGGAAAAGGGATGTCCATGTATAAATATCTAAATTTGTTGCAACTCCAAGAATAAAAAACACACATACAACATGTTTCTGGAGACCACACAAAACTGTTCAAATTATAACTTTATTGAATTTGCAGAAAGATTCTACAGTAATACATTAAAAAAAAAATCACATAGCACTTAGTAGGTACATGTATACATGTACATTCCAGAAGACAAATAACAAAATTACTCCCAGGAAGCTGCAAAGATGGACATGAATACTAAGAATATAGCGATGGCCAGGACTACCAAAGGGACTGTATTTTGCTGATACTTAATACTACTATTTTCCATAAAAATACAAAGAAATTTGGTTATTAAATGCCTCTACAGTTACTTATCTTACAATCAGAGAAATGAAAACACAGAATATACTGCTTTATACAAAGGAATATAGTATGATTTCTCAAGAATTTAAAATAAATTTGCTTTTAGAATTTAGATTAAGCCTAATCATCCATGAACCATAACATAACTTGAAAGTGTTATAAAAAAAAAAAAAAAAAAGGGCCACTTTCCCAGTGTCTAGTTCATCGGACAAACTATAGTGACAGTGAGAATGCACTATTCCAGAATTTTATGATTTAGAGTAGATTTTGCAAGGTGTGGTCCATGAACTGTTTGCTACCAGTCCTTAAAGAAATGAGACACTTGTACCAGAATGTAAATTGGCACACAGTTTTTATCAATAAAAGTTTGCCATAAAACTAAACCCTGTCATCGATTTAAGAAGTGTCTCTAGATCCAAATTCTGGTGCACACTTCTCTTGTCTATGAATTAGTAACCATCTGCAGTCTGGCACTTTGAATTGCACTGATCTAGAATAGTATGAGGGAATACAGAGGTAAAAAACACAAAACTGAGAATAAAAGAAAAAAAACGTAGCCAAGTTCCAGAAAATAAAGATATATAGTAATATTTAAATCAGTGAAGACTCACTTATATTCTAATTAATTGCATTTTCTTAGTTTTGGAGAATTGTAAAATCTTAATAGGTTAGAGTGACCTGTATGAGGCAAAAAATGTGACTTGTTATTACTTTTATACTGTAATTTGATGGGTAGAAGTTTGACTTTGAAAATAGCCCAATCTGGAAACTATAAAGATCTTCAAAGAAAATTTTTGCATAAAAGCAATTGAAATTCTTAGAGAAGCTTCTAAGTTCCCCATTATCAAAGATCAAATAGGTGTCTTTTATTCTTAACTTAATTAGCGTTTATTTCCACGCTTTTTAGTTACTTTGTATACTTCTCCTCCAAATAAGGTTTCACCTTTAAAAGGAGTAACAACCAGCTTATTTTTAGAAGCTGGATTAATTTTACAATCCTTCAGGCAGAGATAGCGGCGACCTAAAGTGGAAGCTCCCATGCTATGGGCAGCCATCTTTACTTCATCAAATGCAGCTTCACAAAGAAATGAGGCTGCATCATATGTTTTGCTCAGAATCCCAAGTGCCTGGTGCATATGACTAGGGTCTGAGCTAAGAATTTGTGCAGCCTGACTAATGTCTGCCTGCAGAGCCCTAACCACAAAGGCGGTATGGGTTGCAATCTGCAATGCTGATGCTGCAGCTTCATATGTTCTACAAAGTACTAAGTCTAACTGTTTATCACAAGACTCCGTGGAAGCTGCCTGAGTACCTACTGGTGGAGTGGCTTCAGATATAAACTCCAGTATTTCATCATCTACTTTTGGAACTGATAATATCCGTGTTGCCTCTCTGGAAGATACTGGATACTTGCATGCCAATGAAGGCAGTTGCCTGTCAATTTGCTGCCACTCCTCTTCAATTACTTTTAAAATAGATTCATGGAAGGGAAAAGATAGTTCTGGGGCATCTACTTTCTCATGTTGTGATTGCTTAGACACTTCCATGCCTAAGGTGGTGAGTGAATGAGAGACAACAGTTTTGGCAAAAGATGACATCACTCCAGATCCAGGTGTATTTTGAAATGCCACAAAGGAACCTGAATCCTTTTCCTCTACTGACTTTTCACTGAGTCTAGGGAATTTTCGTGGAGGAGACAGGGATTCAGTGTCTTGATAATTAGATCGATCAATTCTCTTCCATCTGTTTTCTACATCCATTGGGGGTGTAGAGTTTGAAGTCCCAGGCAAACTACCTACTCCACCCTGGACCAACAGAGAATTGACATAATCTCTGATTGCCTGAGCAAGTGGAGGAGAAATTATTTGTGAACTCTCGGACTCCTCTAGCCCTTTCCTGTCACTAGAGAGAACTGACTGATCTAAAACATGGGACTTCTCAGTACACAATGGTTGAATTCCACTTTTCTCGCCACAATAAATATTTTCTACTATATCTTTATAGCAAGTAGTGGTGGTTTCTTTAATCAGTGAAGGAGAAGCTGCAGCAGAGACCAACATGGCAGCGAGTTCATGCTGAGAAGATGCCGAAGAACTTTTCTCTAAACATCTACCATGGCTAGACTTGGAGGAAGTAAACAAATTCCCTCCAGAGGCTAACTTCTGCAAATGTTCCCTGCCAGGCAAGGTTGTGGCAATAAGAGGTTCCCTAGGTGGGTCTCCCTTAGAAGTATGAACTTTCTTAGCTGCCTGTAGTTCAGTCCTGCCCAAAGGAGGACAGGTGGAGATTTCAGGAAAAGAAATACCCTGAAAAAATCCACCAGAGGGAGTAGTTGGAAGTTCAGAAAAAGGAACAAAATCCCTAGTGGACTTCACTTTCTTGTGTTCTTTCTTCTTTCCTGTAGAGGCAAAAGAGGCAGGAAGTTTAAGCATTACTTGTGTTCAAGCTGATTTTATTCTTTGCCTCCTTGCTAACATAGTGCTGTTGAAGGAAAAGACTATATTTCATATTCTGAACAACCAATTCAACACACTGTGCCCTGGCAGGCAATGCTTATGAAGATATAAGCAATTTGGGTTAAATAATCATAAATTGACAAACAAGTCAAATGAATTAAAACTTTATAAATATCAAGCATTCTTTTATAGAAAGAACATTAATTTCATGTACTACTTTCAAAAAATACTTAAATATCATGGTCAAATTTTCTTAAAATAGTCTACTAGAAATACGTCAAAATATGTGCTTCATAGCTGCCTTGAAATCACATTATCTAGCAAAAACTATAAATTTAAACGCTTAGCAAAAGAGAACAGAGCATATACACCATATTATAAATACTAGGACTATGTATTAATTCTAATAAACTGGACACATACGTAATTAATCAGTAAGATGAGATCTCAATAGTATAATAGAATAAAGAAAAGTAAGTGATAAGACTTAGCATGGTATTTAAGTTCAAAATAGTACCATGTATAAGATGCATATGAAAAAGTGTTCAGGGGTGCCTAGGTGACCGAGTCGGTTAAGCATCTGACTCTTTATCTCAGCTCAGGTGTTGATCTCAGGATGTGAATTCAAAAAGTATTTAAAATGGATTGGAAAGATAAGCATCAAATTAATGACAGTGGTAGCCTCTGTGTTGCTAATACTTGGAAAGGGTAAGTGGGGAAAACATCTTTATTTTTAATATTTTATTCTTTTAGAAAAATGAAATTTGAAGCAAAAAAGATAAAGGTACCCCCAAAAACAAAACCAAAACCAATGAGACATTTGTAGTTTTCTGTTTCTTAGAATTCTCAACAAAAGGTATTTAAATCGAATTACTTGGGAGGATTATTGATGATATGAACAAAAATCACATATAACTTGGTGATATTATTTAAAATTGTATCTTCTTCAGGGTTACTGTATCTTACGAGTCTGGAAAAAAATTACATACAGTTGGTTAACATCATTTAAAATTTTACCTTCTTCGTTGTCACTGTATCTGTCAGAGTCATTACTTCCATTCTGTCTTGTATTTTCTGCTGAAGAAGAAATCGTAGGCAGAGGAGTAGAAGATCTTGACTCTGTTCCCTGTTCCCTCAGTTTCAACAGTTTTTTCTCATATAGCTTCCTGGTTGTTCCTGTATTAAGGCAGAACTTACTTGAGCATCTGTACTGTTTTATTTAAGATCCTGCTCATGGTCTTTAGCAACATTAAAATGTTACATTCACTCTTTCCTTTTCTACACTTAAGTGCTTTAAAATACTATATAAAGGATTCTTTTCTAAAATAGGGGTTTTTCTGAGATCTTAATACATGATTACAATTTTTTTTTAATATTTTTAATTTTTATTTATTTATGATAGTCACAGAGAGAGAGAGAGAGAGGCAGAGACACAGGCAGAGGGAGAAGCAGGCTCCATGCACCGGGAGCCTGATGTGGGATTCGATCCCGGGTCTCCAGGATCGCGCCCTGGGCCAAAGGCAGGCGCCAAACCGCTGCGCCACCCAGGGATCCCTACAATGTTTCTATTAGTAACATGGAATACATAGATTGATACAAATCTTATTATAGATCACCTACTAAAGAACCATGTACAACCAAGCATTTTTGACTGAAAAGTCTTGGACTTTGTATATTTTTCCCATTCCTACGTAGAAAAATATTGCCTTGTAGAAAAAAATCATTTTTATAAACAAACTGTATTCCTCTGAATACTTTAATTAAAACCCCACCTCTCTCATATTAATATGCCTAAAAAGAGCCATTTAATTATGGGAAAAGAGAAGTCATATAAATCATTTTTTTAGTTGAATATATTTTCATATAACACTGTATAAATTTAAGGTGTTAAATCACATTTAGATATAACTACCTTGTGATTAAAACGACCTTTTATGGAAAATGTGTGCCACAAACAGAAATTACATCATCAATTAGATAGCAAGGTAAAATTGATTATAAACACATTTTAAACACATTTCAACATGAATGCCAATTTAAAGCCAAAAATAGCTTTTATTTTCTATTTTATACTTATTATATGCCTCTCTGGTTTCTATAAGATGAATAAAATAATATACATATTTTAGAAAAAGATCTCAAAATATTATATACGTAGTTGTAAGATGAATAGCTAGGGAGGGGGAAGTGGAAAGATGTTGGTCAAGTATACAAAATTTCTGAAAGATGACTAAGTTCTAGAAATCTAACATACAGAATGGGCTATAGTTACTATACTCGACATCTGCGAAAGTAGATCATAAGTGCTCTCTCATCACACATTCAAACTCAAAACTGTGAAGTGATGGATATATTAATTGGCTTGATCACAGTGATCGCTTCCCAATAAATAATTTAGAAACACCAAATTACACACACTAAATATATATATAATTTGTCAATTATACCTCAAAAAAAGCTGGGAAAACCCAATATGTAACTTAACACATACTAATATATAATATACATTTTTGCAGCATTGCTCTTTTGGAATTTTATTAAAGGGTTTTATTTATTATTTATTCATGAGACAAAGAGAGAGAGAGGCAGAGACATAGGCAGAGGGAGAAGCAGGTTCCCTGAGGGGAGCCTGATGTGGGTGGGACTCGATCCAGGGACTCTGGGATCTTGTCCTGAGCCAAAGGGAGACACTCAACCACTGAGCCATCCAGGCATCCCTCTCTTTTGGAATTTTAAATGAAAAATTTAAAAAGCTATCAAATGTCTGTTGGCAATTATATTCATAGGCTTATTACCAGCTACTTGGAAGTAGTATGCTAAATAAAACGAAAGACAACATTCTAAATTGTTTGCAACTTCACCTATAGAAAAAAAATCCCCAAATCCCCAGTGTTCAAATTTTTTAAAAATCTCAATTCAAGGGATGTCTGGGTGGCTCAGTGGTAGAGCATCTGCCTTTGGCTCAGGGCATGATCCCAGAGTTCCTGGACCGAGTCCCACATCAGGCTCCCTGCAGGGAGCCTCTCTCTTTCTCTCTCACGAATAAATACATAAAAATTCTTTTCAAAAAAATCTTAATTCAATTAACATATAGTGTATTATTAGTTTCAGAGACAGAGTTAGTGATTCATCAGTTGTATATAACATCCAGTGCTCATTACATCACATGCCCTCCTTAATGCCCATCACCCAGTTACCCAACCCTTCCCTCCTCCAGCAACCCTCAGTTTGTTTCCTATGGTTAAGAGTCTCTTGTGGTTTGTCCAGTGTTCAAATTTTTACATAACCCAGAAGATCAAGACAGACATTTCTCATCTTGAGGTTACTGTCAAGACCCTCCAAAATTAAGACAAAATCACCAATGGCAACCAAATGATGGAAATCTAGTGGATTTAGCTCCAAGTTTTCTTTTTTTTTTAATTTTTTAAAATTTATTTATGATAGTCACAGAGAGAGAGAGAGAGAGGGGCAGAGACACAGGCAGAGGGAGAAGCAGGTTCCATGCACCGGGAGCCCGATGTGGGACTCGATCCCCGGTCTCCAGGATCGCGCCCTGGGCCAAAGGCAGGCGCCAAACCGCTGCGCCACCCAGGGATCCCAGCCCCAAGTTTTCTTGTTAGTTTTTCTTTTAGGGATCATTCTTGAATTCAATCAAAACAAGACTTCAAAAATGGTACTTTTAATGTAACTGAAAATGCTAGGAATCAATTAACCTGAGTTGTATTAATAAGCCTGTCACCAATTTAATGACTTGGATGAATCTGGCTAATTATGTCACTTCAGATTTTCCTCAACTGTAATGTAAGATCCCTATATCTCACCAGGTAGTTGTGACATGAACACCATATGAAACAATTTCAACAATAGAGAATCTTGAGATTATCTAAGTTCATTTCTCTCATTTTCTTCATTTATAGTTAAGGAAATTATGTCTGGTCATATTAAAGAAATGCTGCTCCTTAGAATCCCAAATCCAACTGCTAGAAAAGACAGGAAAGCAATGTGTGGCACTCACCGAAAAGCTACTTGAAATTTTACCAACTTACCCACAATAGGACCAGGATTTACTCCATATTTCACAAGCTGATCCAGAAGATCTTCATTAGTGAGCTCTGTTACATCTAGATCATCTTTATCTTCTGGTCTGGGTTTATCAGTTTTCTTTGTGGCTTTCTGTAAATAAAGTCCAGTTATCATTTCCACAGAGTTAAAAAATGTTCACCTACTTTATAAGTAAGATTATATACAATAAACATGCAAATTCACCCTCCGTCAGATCTAAAGGTTTATTAGGCCTTAGCAATCAACTAGATTAAAAGCAACTCATTATTTGAAGATATTTTATAAGTTCAATGATGATAACTCAAATTTTAAAGATACACACTATTTAAATAGTCAATTTTGGCTAACCTATCTAAAGAGGAGGTGATGGCATCAAAAACTCAAGGGTAAGTAGAATGGGATTAAACATTTTCACCCAGATAATCATTTACTACTGGCCTCTTTCAATAATCCTTAAAAGTTTATTCTATGAAAGTTTAAGATTTAACATGAAGATAATACTTTTATATTTAAGAATGATTTCCTTTAAATAAGCATATCAGAATTTAAGAAGTCCAAATGAATATTCTTGAAATACAGAGACTTTAGTAGCCAGTTTTTGACCCATGAAGGAAGTCAAACCTCATGGCTATCACCTCTTGACACAGCTTTGTCATCACACTTAGTACTATGTGGCCATTTCACACTTAGAAAAGGTGAAAAAACATGGAACAAGCTTTGAAAGAAATTTCAAAATAATTTTTAAAAATAACCTAAGCAATGGCAGTATTCACTGGAAAAACTATTTAAACTTCCAAGGATAAACAAGAGAAGAGGGTAGAAGTATGGATGCTTTCTAGGCTTATGGCAGACAGTCTTACAAAATGCCTCAGTAATCCCAGAAAGCATCAGAGAACTGAACAACAACAACAACAACAAAAAATGGCCACAAATATCAAAGTCAGTTTAGGCCCAAATTGCTATCTAAAGCAAATGAGTCAATATTGTATCCTAGAAATATTTTATATAAAATGGTGAAACCACAGTTGTATGGACTGCTTACTTTCAATGATGCTGAGGGGGAAAAATAAAAATCAGACATGATTTGGCCATGTATTAGAATTTCTATTTTTTGCCAAAGCAACATTATGAGAAATTATTTTTTAAGGATAACTGCTAATAAGAACAATAACATCAATTCAAGAGAAATCTTTAAAAGATGATGATGAAACTTAGTGAAGATATTTTCAGAAGGCTTTAATTATTGCACTGATATACAATCAGGCTCAAATCTTTAAGCAACTTACACACTGATGTCAAAATAGTTGCCAAGAGTTCAAGAGTTCTATGTATCATAGCCTTGAATTCTTTATAGAGAAAAAGACTAAAAAAAAAAAAAGTCAAATAGACCAAATCCTGTGTTAGTGACCTACTTGAATTTTCCAAAAATTGTGGATAATTGGGAAATCTCCCTTGTATTAACATACTTTAAAGAAAAGCAGTCAAGTACAGATTACTGGTAGATAATCCCTCCCATCATAAAAATTTTCAAATTTTACTATCAAGAAAACACCCAAGATTTTTTTTTTTTGAAAACACCCAAGATTTTAAATTTCTCAGCCTGAGGTTTTCAAGAAATCTCTTTCTTTGGCACTCACCACATTTCACCTATTTATAAACATACTTTTATCTTCTCCAGATGATGAATTCCTTGAGCAATAGTCCCTAAGTCTGGTTTGTTATCAAAACTTCAAAACTTTAGGAAAAGTTACTCCTATTTTAAAGTCTTACCCCAATCTGAGTCCTAATCTTGGGCCTGAGAATCTGTATTTTAACGTGTATCTCAGGTGTTTTGGATGCAGCATTTAAGAGGGTAGCAGAAAGAAGAGGCACTGTCATATTCATATTGTATCCCAAGCATCTAAAATAAAAAAAAGACTGCCTGACACAAGAGTAGGTATCTTACAGATGTTTTGTTGAATGAATGAAAGTGCCATCTGGGAAGGGAAAAATAAGTCACTTATTTTTAAAAACTCATTTCTTATTAAGAAATAACAAAAGGCCTGGGGTGCCTGGGTGGCTCAGTGAGCTAAGCGTCTGACTCTGATTTCGGCTCAAGTCACGATCTCAGGGTCATATGATCGCACCCAGCAATGGCTCTGGACTCAGCAGATAGTCATTTGACATTCTCTTCTTCTGCACTCCCCCCAACCCCACTTGCGCAGACACGCCTTCTCTCCCTCTCTAATAAATAAATATAAAAATAGAAATAACAAAGGCTTATCAAATCAAAGCAGAAAACCAACACTCTTATATTTTCTTAAAACAATGAAACATTACAGCTATCCAAAGAAATCTTAAGACGCCAATAAACTGCATAAGGTAAGTCAGATAAAGCAGGAAATCATAACAAGCTACCTGATTTTTCTTTTAATTTGCAGGGAGAAACGTTTCAGAAATGTAATACTGTTTTTTATGATATCAAATTTAATAAGAAGACAAATTGGGAGACAGGTGTATTATACATAATTATTAAGCCAGCAACTTCACTCAGAAGAAGGAACCATTATTTATACTGATTTCTGCCTGCAGGTTTTTTGTTCAAGTCAATTACATCTTAGTTTCATTCAGTCAAAAATACCAACTACCTACTATTTGCCAGGCAATGTTCTCCAGTTTCTTCCCAACTACCTGATAATCTCCAATGTCTCTTTCAACTTTAAAATCCAACAGCTGTTTTTAATAATATCACCTATGAACTACTATTATTTATTACTTTTTAAAATTTTAAAATTTAAGCCAACCAACGTAAGGCTTGAACTCACGACCCTGAGATTAATAAGAGTTTCATGCTCTACTGACTGAGCTAGCCAGGCACCCTCAGCTACTCTTATTTTTAAATTTCTACCATTAGTAGTAAGATGAAGTACAATAATAATTATTAATTATTATAAAATATATTCTACTGAGCACTTAGTATATACCAAATTGTGTTCTGGGTAACTTCCTTACATGTATATTAACTTACAGAATCCTAAAAATTAAATGAGACAGATAACATCCCCATTTTAGGAGAGGAAAAACTTAAATCCAAAGTTGCACAGCTAACTCCAGCCATAAAGTAACATTTGAACAGACTTTAAGTCTATCACTTTCACAAACTTACCTCCTCCAATTCTGAAAAAAATATTATGGTAACATTGCATTGCTCTGGAGCTAAATAAACACAAAAACATTCAGAAATCACATGTTGTAATAGGTATCAACTGCTGAGCACTAGACACCTTAACAAATGCAACCTCTTGTCATCCTCAGTTACTAGTTACTAGATTATTCCTATTTTCCAGATGAAAAGCACCTGATAGGCAATGTTCATTGTTCAAAGTCACCTGAATGTGCATAGACCTGGAAATTTAATCTACTGTTTAACTCTCTGATTTGAAAGTCTCTACACTTTAACACCTTACTGTAGAGTATGGCAGTCGATTTATGATTTAATTAACATTTACCATCACTAACATACTTTTTACTGTTCTGCTGCATGTCTTTTTTTTTTAAGATTTTATTTTATTTTTATTTATTCATGGGAGAGAGAGAGAGAGAGGCAGAGACACAGGCAGAGGGAAAGCAGGCTCCATGCAGGGAGCCCGACGTGGGACTCGATCCCGGGTCTCCAGGATCAAGCCCTGCGCTTAAGGCAGCGCTAAACCGCTGAGCCACCAGGGCTGCCCCTCTGCTGCATGTCTTTAAATATTTCCTATTAAGAATTCATGATCCACTAGATCAGACCATTCAAGAATGCTATGTTCTACTGGATTCCAAATAGCTATACCTGCTTTGCACCTTGGAATGAAAAGGCAGATTGCCAACTCTGTGAATATTTATTTTTGTGTCAACAAATCTAGGTAATTTCAAAACCTAAAAACATTGGTGTCATCAAGACGCACAAAATAAAAAGCTTAGATACAAAAGTTAAAAAACAAAACCAAATTTTGAACACTCAAGTATTTTTGTCATATCACACCAAATGAATCTAAGAGACCATGGCATGACTAAATGGGAAGTTTATCCTTTTAATTAAAAATACTCCTTATAAACCCATGTTTAAATAGAAGGTATATGCTATGTCCTTGACCAAATCCACAGTAACGTTTGATTTGTTTTAAAATGTTAAAAATTGGGATCCCTGGGTGGCGCTGCGGTTTAGCGCCTGCCTTTGGCCCAGGGCGTGATCCTAGAGATCTGGGATCGAATCCCACGTCGGGCTCCCGGTGCATGGAGCCTGCTTCTCCCTCTGCCTGTGTCTCTGCCTCTCTCTCTCTCTTTGTGTGAATATCATAAATAAATAAAAATTTAAAAAAAATAAAAAATAAAATGTTAAAAATTTACCACTTAAAAAAATCTGCCTTATATACAACTCTCAAACATACTTTGACTATCTGCTAGATTATATTCTTTAAGAAATGTGACATTATTATTACATGTGGGGCTAACAATGGCCACAACATAAAATATGGCACATATAAGAATAATATGTCATGGATAATAATTTTATTGGTTATTATAAATGTCCTAAGGCTCTTTTCCTATAAATTTAAGATTATTTTTTCTATGCTTGATAAAGTCTATCAGATTCCTAAGTTCAATTACAAGTCATTTTTATTTATTTAATATGCTTTAAAACAGAAAACAGGGCAGCCCCGGTGGCTCAGCGGTTTAGCGCGGCCTTCACCCACCAGGATCCAGGTGGGATCCTGGAGACCCCGGATCAAGTCCCGAGTAGGGCTCCCTGCATGGAGCCTGCTTCTCCCTCCCTCTGTCATGAATGAATAAATAAAAATCTTAAAAAGTAAAAAAACAAAAACAAAACAAAAAAAAAAAAACAAAAAACAAAAAAGAAACAGAAAACAATACCTCCACCCAACTACCATCATTAACTTTTTCAAGTTGTGGACACCATTGAGCCTGGCATTTGAGTTTTAACTACTCCAGACAGTTAAGAGTTGAATCTACGGCTATGAAATAGTTTTTCTAAGGATTAAAACATTAAATGAGATATAAAGGGCTTAGCATGCCAACAGACTGTAGATTCTCTAAAAATGTTAATTCCTTCCACCCAGAACATATTTGTGTGGTGCTGACCAACTTAGATAACATGGGAAATCTGAGATGAAGTATGTAAATAACAAACACGATTAATTAATATCCAAAAAAAATCCAACAAATAAATAATTATGGTAGTGAGCAGGGTCTGCAGAAGTCAAACTCTAGTAGTTACGACCACTTGGTAGGAATTTAAAAACGTTGGATAACTAAACTGAAATTTTTATCCTTCCAAGAATAAAGAGTAGATTGTGATATACTTTTTTTTAAATTGAAGTATAATTAACATACAATGTTATATTAGTTGGGACACACTCTTGAAAAAAGTTTTGGAAGGAAAAACATCAAGAATCAAGAATCAAGATTAAGGGTTCTGTCCAAAAAGAATCATAAAAACAAGTAAGAAGGAATAATCATATCATAAACACAACCAAGTACGTCCATGGCTCAACAATAATACATTTACACAAAAGACATACAGGGTTCTACAGGAGACTGATTAAAATGGAAAAGATTTCATATCTGTCAAAATCTTTAAATCCGTCTCAGTATTTTTTTCATAGGGGTTGAGGAAAAGCAGATAACGGATATGCTTTACTTTTTCTCTTTTATTTTAAAAAAGTCTCTTAAATTTCCTTTAATTATGGAGAATTGAACTGGCTTCAAATCCACAAAGACATCAGAAACAATATGGTACAGCTGGTCTTTTCTTTAACGAACAAGAATTTGACACTATTTGCCAGACCACTTACTTAAGATTTTCAATTTCTCTAAAGCTCAGGCTAAGATTTTCAGTTAAAAATCTACATTGCATCTTTCTTTCATTTCTACTTGGTAATCCGGAAAAACACACCGCACAGATTTCTTAAAAGCTGAACAGCACAACTTTGAAAGATGCAGTACTTTTCTCAAAACTCAACTCGCAACTTCGCAACCGGTCTTACAAAGCGAGGTCTATTACACCCAATCACTAGTTTTAATTACACTCCGCAGGATTCGAAATCTGAGAAGCAGGCAGTTCACGCCAACAAAACAGCGTATGAAAACCCACAGAACAAAAACCAAACTATTCTCCAACGCGATATGCACCTGGGAGAACCAATCTGAGATTGCACCGTGATTAGACATTCCAAATTGCTATCACTCCCGTATCAGAACGTCAAGAAATGAGCATCTCCTGGTTCCGAAATCTCTCCTTTTCTCATGCAAAATTTGCCAGAAAACAAAACACAAACAAAAAAAATCCAAGCCCTCGGTAACTACCAGAATTTCCAAATATTTCAGCATTTAGGACAACCACTTAAAGACGCTGATCCTAAGCGCTCACTTTAATTTAGAACACAGCCCCGCCAAAAGATGGCCTGTTGCTGGAAAACACGAACACTAACGAGAAAAGCCATAAACGGTTCAAAAAGCCCTCCCTATGCAAAAGCATAAAAAGGCGGGAATTTCTTTATTTCAAATTTTGGTAAGAAATTAGTGTGTCACCAGTTGCCCTCCAGGGAGCGCTCTGAGACTCGGCTACCAGTCGTTTCAGTTAATAAAGCGGGAAAAGCGCTCGAACGTGACCTCCAGCAGTTTCGGGCCGACCCTCCCGAAGGAGCGGCTCCCGGAGGGGGCGCGCAGTCCCCGCCGAGGCCCGGGCTCCCCGCGGCCACCCGAGGGCCAGGGCCAGCCGCACACCGGGCACACACACGGCCCCCCCGCCCCCCGCAGACCTGCCCGCCCGCCGCTCTGGGCGTCGCGCGCTCCGCCGCCCGGGAGGCCCGAGGGGGGCGCCAGGGAGGGAGGGCTGCGAGCTCGCGCGGGGCGGCGACAACCGACAACCGCCCGCCTTTGTGGCCCCGGCCGGGCGTCCTTACCCTGCCGACGGCGGCCCGGCTGCGGCCTGCGACGGCGGCCCCGGAGCCGAGGACCGGGGTGGGCTCGCGCTCCTCGTCGCTGGAGAAGTCCGGGGGCCCCTTGCTGTTGGCGCCGGCGGCGAGCGGCGGCCGGTTGCGCGCCGTGAGGTGCTGCAGGTAGAGCTGCACGTACACGTCCTTGCGCTGCTCCCCGACAGGGAGCGTCACGTTGTTGGCCACCAACTCACTCTTCAACTTCTCTTTCGTCAGGACCGAGGGGTCTTCCAGGAACTCCGGCATCGCGGCGGCGAAGCCCCTGGCCCGCAGCCCTCCCAGCCGCCGCTCACGCCGGCGCGCTCGCTCTCCGGCCGCGCTCGGGGCCGGAGGGGGGGACCGCGCTGCCGCCTCCGAGTCTCACGGCTCCCGCCCGGGAGGAGCGCCGCCGAGCACCGCACACGCTCGCGCACACAAAGCCAGGCCGAAGCCGGACACAAAAGCCCCCCCGCCCGAGCACAAGTGCGGACCCAGCGCGGCCAGGACGGGCGCCTCCGCCAACCCCAGCCCACACACACCACCCGCGAGGCCGGAGCAGCCTGTTTGGCCCACGCCCCAAGAACGCGCGCCGCCATTGGCCCGCGGCGGGAGGAAGCCGCGCCGTGATTGGTGGCAGCGCTCGCGCGGGTTCCATTAGCCGCCGCTCGGGGCGAGGGGTTGTGGAGACGCAGTTTCAAAGCGGCTCGGGCGGGAGCCCCGGACCGAGCGCGCTCCGTTTCTGCTTTCCCCTCGCCCGCCCTTCCCCGCCCTCCGCCTAGGACGCCGCTAAGGGAGCGGCGGTGCCCCGCGGGTGTGCGGCCCCCTCCTCCGCCCCGCCCCACGCCGCCCCGCTGGAGAAGCCGCTTTCCTCTCTGGCTCGGTCGCCCTCGGACGGGCCGCCTGCCTCGCCAGCCGCGGGCACCCCGGGCTGGGCCTTTCTCAGCCGCCCGCCGCCGCCGGCCCGGGAACCACCGCAGCCTCTCCTCCCCCGGACGCTCGCCCTGAAGGGAAAGAAAAGGAGCGGGGCGCGCTTCTCGGCGCTCATCTTCCTCGCTGCGGTGCACCTGCGGGCGGAACGGGCCGAGCAAGCCGTTCAGCCCCCGTCCCTGCTGGCCAACGCTTTTGTTCCCGAAATTCAGGAAAAACCAGACCTCGACTACGGGGCACTTTGAAATGCCCCTGAATTTGTGACAGAATTGCATCGTCAAATACTCCATTCGTTTCTGGCCCTACAGGTTGGGACGTTCCTGAAGGATTTCGTTTTGCACATTGGGGCACAATTGCATTTTTGTTGAGAGCATCTCTGGATTAGATTCGTAGACCCCTAAGAATCTTAACCGTAACTGAGTCAAACCTAATGTTTCATAATACGACCGGTCGAAGGGAAAGGGAAACCTTTAGGAATGCCTTGATGGGCAACTTAAGGAAACAGATGGTGCATACCTAGATTTCAACCATAGAAGAGCTGGGTGACCTATGGTCAGGCCAGGAACCCTAATCACACCCGTATTACTGATTCACATTAAAAAGTCTCAAGTTTCATAAGATTAAAACGTTTTCCTGCAAACAAATAACCACTGGTGACAAATACCTGTGTTTCTTACGAATAGATGCATTCCAAGATGCTTTTCTTCCAAGAAAAAAATGAAACTGACTTTGCATTTAGGGCTCCTTGATCATTTCCCCAGAATTCTGTACTCCAAACTGCATTATAAGCTGCTTAAAATTTTTAAAAATGTTATCTGATTTCTGCATGGTTGTTTGAGTAAATTTTTAAAAAATGCTTTCACTTGGCTGGGGGTTGCGGGGCTGGTCCACGCAGACCCCCAGACTAAAATAAAATAAAATAAAATAAAACAAAAATGCTTTCCCTAAAAATGCTCCCTATTTTGAGTTAAGTCATTTTATTTTGTTCAAATTGAGGAGACACTGTTTAATGATAGATTCTTTTCCTAGGGGGCAATTTTGTGTTTATTTTCTAAAACTCTCAGTATTACATATATTTAAGCAATAGTAATAAGCTAGTAGTGCAAATTAAAATTGTCTTTTAAGTAGCAAATTGTTTTGTACATTTTAAGGATGCCTTGTGAAAGTTACCTCATTTTTCTCCCCACAGCTTCCCTGGGCACCTAGGGAATTGCTTTTATCTTCATAAGGGGAACTGAGCAGCGACTTAAAGGACCATGATTTTGCACCACAAATACATAATCACAGCAAGACCACAGCCGATGGGTCTATTCTACCCTTTTGAATTAGGCCGTGCTAAATTGTTAACTTGCTAGTTGAAGAATTTGGCTCTGTCCTGACTGTACTAACAGTTTTTCAGAGGTAGGTTTTGCTGCTGTACCTGAAAAGGGTAAGAATTACTAAGGCTATATATGATCTGACCAGGGTGGGTACATAGAAGGGTCTCCTGGCTCTGACAGCTGCCCTGTGTTCTGAGGATACCTGAGCAGCTTGGTCCCTGAAATGGATACTTGGAGAAGGATATCTGAAGATAATATTATACCTAAATTTGATGTGAGTAGAATACAATGCTGAAGTCACAGACTCACCTGAGGGTAGTGCAGTGGCTTTTTTCATAGGGCCCTTGCACTCCAGATATTTTTCCGTTTTTCAGGCTGCGTAGTCCTTAATGATAATACTTCATCCTGCTTTTTGACCTTGAGCTAAAAAAAAAAAAAAAAAAAATCACCTGTTGAGTTCGCAAGGTGTTTGTTTTTGTAACTTGCTTTAAATAGACCCAGCATGGGGGGATCCCTGGGTGGCTCCCAGGTTTAGTGCCTGCCTTCAGCCCGGGTGTGATCCTGGGTCCTGGGTCCTGGGATTGAGTCCCACATCGGGCTGCCTCTCTCTCTGTGTCTCTCATAAATAAATAAAATCTTAAAAAAAAAAAAAAATAGACCCAGCATGGAGTGCCTGTGTGGCTCAGTTGGTTAAGCATCAAACTTGATTTGAGCTCAGGTCATGACGGTAGGGTCCTGAGATTGAGCCCCACATAGGGCTCTGAGTCTGCTTGTCTCTATCCCCCTGCTTTTCCCCACCCCCACTTGCGTGCCGTGCTCTCTCTCAAATAAGTAAAATCTTTAAAATAAATAGACATAGTACTATGCCCTATAAGCCAACATAAAAGATAATATAATTCATAAAGAACTGCATTCAGATGCTTGACGTGGATATTCCTTAAGCAAAAACGTTTTCATTCCCTTTCATTAGTTATCTCTCCTCTTATCCTTAGACACCATGAACTAGAGGTTATGTGCAGATTCTACGTTTCTCAGGAGACACGGTTGATGTCACAAGAGATCAGACCGTGAGATCACCTTTCCATATCATCACAAAGTCATGACTAATCACATTCAGACTTGGAATTGTCCTAGATGCACCCAGTTATAGCCCAAGCACTATAAATTTTTAGTGATAAAAGTAATTTTTGCTTTCAACTCTCCTAAGTATGAGTTATGTTTTCCTCATACCCTGTGTACCTTAAGGCCAAGAGGTTGGGCCACAGGTTTGGGTGGCCTCTTTGTTCTTGATTACTACTTCAAAACTATTCTTCCTCTTTCCTCCTTCAAAAACATTTGAAGTTCATATAATCTGGGTAAATCATCTTTTATCATCTTTATCATTTATCAACCTTCTGGCCACTCTCCCTCAGATATTATAGGCTGTTTTTCCTTGTTCTAGGTTTCTGCACCATCCTTGTCCATATTCTCTGTGAATTTAACATTCTTAGAGATGGCCCATGCAACACCAGCATTTGGCCTCTTAGTTTTATTTTTATTTTTTAAAGATTTATTTATTTAAGTAATCTCTACACCCAACACAGGACTCAAACTGATGACCCCAAGATCAAGATCAAAAGTCGTATGTTCTTCCAACTGAGCCAGCCAGGCACCCTCAGCACTTGGCCTTTTAGATTTTTTAGCTCTTCATCTTCTTCAACAACTTGTTCCTCTATTTCATATCATCCATTCATTCCAAGTGGTAAAACTTTGAGCCTTGTCATCAATAACTGTTTTGCCTTCTAAGTCTCAACTTCAAGTATCCCAATTGTCAATCACTAGCGTTTTTCCTCAGCTCATTTATTATACTCTCACTGACCTATTAACACTTCGAATCCATTAAGCCCAACACTAAAAAAAATCTATTTATATGCTTCTGGCATCATAAACACTTCCAATTTACCCAACTTAGATTCCTCGATCAATCCTTGCAATTGCTCTTTTGCAGGCATTTTCAACCCTCTTATACCAATGTCTCTATCTTTCTTGCTTGGAGGACTCTCAAGATAGAACCTCAGTCTTGTTTGGATTGAACCCCACTGAAAGAAACTTTTCCATTCCATTTGCTTGCATCCAAGTAGCAAAGACTGCTATAGAAAAACCATACAACAGGGCTGACTGGTTTTAATTTATGTATGATCTGAGACCTCACAGGAGCACTTCATACTGGCTGGCAAAACTATTCATTCTCTGGATTAACCATTCATACCTTGGCTTCTCAACTCAAATCTCTTATATCCTTTAACCCTCACCCATTTTCAGCTGGTGTACTTGCATCATACTTGAGAAACTGGAAACCACCGGCAGGGAATGCCTCAACTTCAGAAGTTCACATCCGTGCTCATTTGCTCTTGCATCTTTCTTGTTTCAATGGAAGAGAAAACTGTCAGAAAGAACTCCACCCCTTGTACTCTGGATCTCATTCTTCTCTCCTGCTCAAGGACTTGATTCTTTGAGTCACTGCCCATGAAATTTCTTAATTTTTTTTTCATTATTTTTACATTTTAAGTAGGCTCCCTGCTCAACATCGGGCTCAAACTCACAACTCTGAGGTCAAGAATCACATATTCTACTGCCCTGTGCAATTTCTTAATTGGAAAAAAAAAAAGACTTGGCATTTTATTTTATTTTATTCATACAATATAAAATTTTAGAAAATTATCTTTTTTTTTGTTGAAACAGCTATTGGGTTTTATTTATTTTGGTATTGGGTTTTCTTTTTTTTTTAAACTCTTTAAAATGTTACAGCATTGATACCTAAAAATCTTGGGAAACAGTGGAAAGATATTCTATGTGAAGCCATGGCTTTAAGAAAAAAACATACCAATGGAATAACTGTCAGAAAACTGTTGTGAAACTTTTTTTTTCTCATAAATCATTTGGATAGTTGCCTTCATTTTCCTTTTTGAAGTTTTTTTTTTTTTTCCTTTTTGAAGTTTTTAATGTTCTAAACGTACAGCTGACTTTTTTGTTTTTCATTACCCCGTTTTGCAGAGGGCTTGGTTGTGAATTTAAAGGTGTCACCTCAAGCGGAGTAGATGACTAAATACGTGGTCATAAAAGTCATATTCTTCACATTTTTCTTAAGAATATGAGAAGATTTTCACAATACAACATTGAGTAAAAAATAAGTAGAAAAAAATAGAGAACCATATTAGAGTAAGATCTCAGTTCTATAAAGAACTGTAGTGTGTATGGATATATGTTGGATATATGTTTATTTAAAAATTTATACAAAGAAAAAAGACTAAATGGATATAGACCAAAATATTTGTAATAATTTCGTCTAGGTGATAGGGAACAAGTAATTTTTACTTTCTTATTCTGTATTTCTGAAGATTTCTCTGATGAACACATGCTTTTATAAATATAACTTCTTTTGAAATTAGTGTGAGAAATTGGGAAATCACTTGGCTTATCAGAATTCAGTCTTTCAGTTTTGTATTTCCAAAGGCTTCATTTTTATCAGTTCATCAGTCTTAGGTAACTGATTAACAGTAATCTCAAAAGAGAAGCCTAGTTTATTGAACAGGTGAAATAAATGCTTAGAGCATTCTATACTAGTGGATAAATCTACTTGGGAGAATAAATGCCTGGAAAGATTTTAGTGAAATAGAACAAAATCACAGATGTATTAAGTGGGAATTCAAATATGGATCTGTATTTCAGAGCCTCTTTCTTGACCTCATTCCTATAAAATATTTGTAGAAGTTAAAGTGTTGGATTTTAAGTTGTTTCAGAGCTATATAGCAAGTCAGCAAATGGGCTATTCTAGGAAAGTACAGATGTCCAAACTTGGAAAGAAGCTGGAACCTGTGAAGTAACAATCTTAGAGCTGTAGCAATATAAATAATGACATGTATATATACTTCTTTACAACATTTTTATGTATATCTCATTTGATTTTTTTTAAAGATTTTATTTATTCATGAGAGACAGAGAGTGGCAGACAGAGGAGAAGCAGGCTCCATGCTCGATCCTGGAACTTCAGGATCATGCCCTGAGCCGAAGGCAGATGCTTACCGACCGAGCCACCCAGGCAACCCCTTATTTTCGTTTCTACTACTATTGAAAATTCGTTAAATCACATCAAGCCCGTCTGTAAAGTGCTCCCTATGGAGAATTATGAACGGGTCCAAAGGCAGCTGAAGATTTTTTGTTGCTCAGTCGGCCGGACGTTGACCCCACCTAAGGTTCCCGGGACCTAGGTGCTACGGGGCCACTGGAAGAAAGATGGCCAAGTGCCCTGGGTGACAGAGGGCTCAGCTCTCCAGTCTGAGGCCAGGAAGGTGAGTGCCTCTCCCCGTCTACTCCGCCTCCTCCCTGCCAGCCTCAAAGTCCCTATTACCTGTTCATCTTGTCTCTATCATTCCAGTCATTTATCCCCAGCAACAGAATCTACTGTACTTTCACTACGTTCCCCATGGTGGCAGCTTTATGGATCTTTCTGAGACCTAGGTCTTGGATGTGGTACCTAGGGCCGGGGTTGTCTTGTTTGGTACCATTCAGACTCCCCGAGCCGGCCCTCCGCAAGCTGATGTTGAAGCCCAACAGCAGCTTGCCCCTCTTACCCCAGAAACTAAGAATTTTCTTTATCACAAAGCCTACAAACTTCACAGACATCTCTAGAGCCGCCTCTAGAGCTCAACACTTAGCGCTAGAGACAAGCCAAGCCAACCTGGCCGCAATGTCCCAGGGACTAAGTGCCAATGTTCAAAATCCTGATTGTTTTTTTAAAGTTTTTTTTTTTTTTTTTTTTTGAGTATAGGTGAAACACAATGTTATATTAGTTTCAAGTGTACAACATAGTGACTCAACTCCTAAGTTCTGCTGTGCTCACCACAAGTGTAGCCACCATCTGTCACCATACAGGGCTGTTAGACTATCATTGACCATATTCCCTATGCTGTGTCCAATTTGATTCTCAACCCTGTGAGGTAAGCGGGACCTCCAGTCTGGCCTTGTTCTATAGGCCACTGGTTCTCAAACTTTAGTCGGCATTTAAATCACCTGGAAGGCCTGATTAAAACTCTTGTTGCCAGGCCCCATCCCCAGAGTTTTCTGAGTCTGTGTAGGTATGGGGTGGACTGGGACCTGAACATTTGCATTTCTAACTTGTTCCTAGGTCTGGAAACAACAGCTCTAGGCCTTTTTTTTTTTTTTTTAAACATACTTTGTAAAGCCAGAGTTAACCTTGTCATAGTCTTGAATAATAGTTTTGCATTGTCCTCAGAATAAAATCCAAATCAGTTAAAAGATCCTGATGGATTGATCTAACTCCTGTTTAACTCTACAGTTTTTCTCTCTTCCTTTCCAGCCAGAACTAGCAGTTCTCCAAAGAAAGTGTATTAGTTTGCTAGGGCTGCAATAACAAAATGATTAACAAGGTAACATTACCTGCTCTGCTGCACACAAAAGCATGATTTCCTACAAATGAGATAACATGCTTGGTCCAAGCTAAGATCAAGTAGGCATTGTTACAGATGTATGCTATAGATTCAAAGGTTGCTGGGGGAGAAGGAACAGAAGTTCTGTTATGGGGAGAATTGTGGCCTCTCAAAATTCATATGTGGAAGCCCTGAGTACTCCCCAGTACTTCAAAATGTGACTATATTTGGAGATAAGGACTTTTAAGAGGTAATTAAGTTAAAATGAGGCCATTAGCGTAGGCCTATTGGGTTCCTTATAAAAGGAAACTTGGACATCAGCACGGATGTGCGCACACAGAGGAATGACCATGTAAGGATACGGTGAGGTGGCCACCTAAAAGCCAAGGACAGGTCTCAAAAGAAATCACTGTCACTTGGATCTTGAACTTCTAGGCTCCGGAACCACGAGAAAATAAATTTCTTGTGTAAGCCTTCCAGTCTTTTGCTACAGCAGCCTGAGCAAACTAACATAAACCACTACTTTTATAATTGAAGAAACCAGACCCCAGGGATATTGACAGTGCTTGACTCTTTGAAAGCATTCATGTATGTCTACTAGATAAATAAATGCCTTAAAGTAACACAGCAAACTTGTATTTTTCAAGATACTCCTTTATGGGGCCTTCTTGAACTACCTAGGGCAGAATTAATGTCCCTATTTTAGCACCTACATACCACTCTGCTCATGTTACTTTCATGGCACTTAGCCGAACACATTATGGTATTTGGTTACCCAGTGTATCCCTCAGTGCTGAGCACGGTTATTAGGCTCATCATAGTTGGTGGTTCATATCTGTGGAAATGGATGGTCTAACCTCAATCCATCCAAATAGAGGAAAGAACAAACTACACAAAGTGAAAATAGAATGTCTGGCTATAGTGCTGTATTAGGTTTTAACCTGACATAATTTATCATAAGAAATTAGTACTTGATATTTTCAAAAGACTGAGCAGAAAAACTCAAGGACTTTTATGGAACGTGGCCAATAAAGATCTAAAAATATTTCTCATCATCTTGTTCATTTTTTGTACAACAAATGTCTGACACATGCCTTCGGGCACTATTCAGTACTGAGCGTCCTGGAGCTCACAAAGGTGATGAAGCTCTGCTCCCTATGAAAGAGATTAATAATTTAACGTGGTATCAGACTTGTCCCCACTCACATGAATTGGTGAAACTATAAAGGGGCTACTGATGTATCACTTAGGTCCAATGCCTTCTAGCACGTTCTTTCAACAATTTCTCCACCTTTATTATAAAACAGTAAAGAAGAGGACATGTAGTCAGTTACCTTGTTTGGAAACTTTTCCTCTGTGTGCCAGTTTTATCTGTAAAAGTGGGATTCTCATCACACGTTAAGATTGTTTATTGGTACACAGGCCAAAACACGTAAACCGCAACAATATTCAATGTTAGACATTTTTACTCTATTGTCCTTGGTTCCAAAAGCAAGACCATTTTTGGGAAAACAACTTGTACATTTCTTGGGCTGAGCCGCTGGACTGATGGATACACCCACTAGTGCACAGCAGTAACAGTCCACACTTCTAGGTGCTACGCACATTAAATGACGGAAAACTCCCTTCACAAAGCCAAACAGTACAAAACTGAACGGTATGAAGTCAGCCTTGTCTTTTCGCACACTAAGGATTACTAGGATAACTTATGAAGACGATTCAATCCTAAAATCAAAGGCATTTTCAAAAAACGGCGGGAATAATCCTAGATCTGCAGAAGCCAGCGTTTTAAAGACGTCTACAAAAAAAAAAAAAAAAAAAAAAAAGCCCATGACCCCGACGTGATTCGAACACGCAGCCTTCTGATCTGGAGTCAGACGCGCTACCGTTGCGCCACGAGGTCCTGCTGGGCTGTCGCTCGCGCGGTTTCTTAGGACTCAAGTAACATGGCGTTTCCTCCGGACACGCGTCCGTCCTTCCAGTTCCGTGCTCGGCCCTCCGCCTCGCGCAGGCTGGAGTGAGACACCGAGCCCCAGGTTTACTGATCGCTAAGCCTCCGCCGAACTTGGGGGCGCAACGAGCGGAGGCGGCAGGAGCGCGTCTCCCTTCCAGGCGGGGCCCCGGGGCCGGGAAGGCGCTCCTCCCCCTGCCACACCAGGCCGCTTCCGTTCCCGCGCGGCCTGTAGGCCCGGAAACTCCGCCGGCTCCCTCCCCGCCCCCACTCGGGCTCCGCGCCGGGGTCGTGACCTCGAGTTGGAATTTGGAGGGCGTCACTGCGCACGCGCAGGCGCAGGCGGGCTCTGGCGGCCGCTGTCAGCGCGGGGCCGCCGGCGGCTCGGCTTCTCCTCCTCCGGCAACGTAAAGCTTTGCCAGTCAGGTAGCCTTTATGTCGCAGTGAGCTCTCAGCTTCAGGGTCCCCCGTTTTAAAAGTCACACAAAAGGTATCTGCGTCTTGTATTTGTTGGCCTAGCGCGACGTAGGTGAACTATACGGAAAAGAGCGACAGGAATCGATAAAACATGCCGACCTCCCCGTCGGGGAATTGAACCCCGGTCTCCCGCGTGACAGGCGGGGATACTAACCACTATACTAACGAGGAGCTGGTGTCCGCTGGGCTCTAAAACTTCTTTTCAAAAGTAATGAAGGTCCCTCCCTAGGCTCACCGCCCGGAAGTGTGACAACCCGAACCCCGGGCTCGCTCGTGCCCTCGCCATGCCCTCTGGGCTCCCTGGACTCCTCGTTAGCGGCAAGAGAGACTTATTTAGAACTGAATCGAAATGCGCTTCCGTGCTTATCAGGGGGGCGTTGGTGAAGATAGCGTTCCGGAGCTCTATACTTTCCGGAGGATCTGGGTTTCTGGAGGGAGGTTTTTAATGTAGTAGTGACAAGAGGATGTGGACTGAAGCACAGCGTCACCTTCACACATTTCTATTTTCATTCTTTTTTTTTTTTTTTTCTATTTTCATTCTGAACTCGAAGTTCACGGCCAGCATTTGGTTGCCAGACGTCCGGGCAGTCAGGGCTGACCCACGCTACGGGGCCGCCTCAATCTGTCACCTTTGGGGACACGAGGGCGCTCGTGCATTGGGCCAGCTGTGGCCCAAACCAAAGTGTGTTAGCTGATTTTTTTCTTCTTCTGTATTTCAGTCTCTTTCCTGAGGCGTCCACAGTTTGCTTGAAAATGATAAACACGTAAATGGCAAAATCATTATCATAACATGTAAATAATTCAAAAACAAGGATGTGCTGTTAATTGAACCTACGGTTAGGAAGAAGGTGGGCTCATGGGATAATCTGTGCCATCCTTAGCCTTTTCATGAACAGAATCAAACCCCTTCCAAAGAGGACCTCCCACAGAAACTTTGACCATGATCCCTAAATAAGCAAATTTCTAGAGTCCTAGACTTGACATGATTGAAAGTTTTCATCGTAGAACTTAAATGTACGGAATCCAGTCCTTGCAGGGTAATGAAGTAATACATTTTTTTTTTTTTTTGGCGGGGGATCATAGGTTAGGTGGTGTTTTTCCATGTGATGAAAGGGATTATTTAATGCAGACTTAAAAAAAAAAAAAAAACCCAGCAATTTCTGAGGCCTGTTTGGGCATATATATATATATATATATATTTGTGTGTGTGTGTTAAGTACACTAGAAGCCTCAATAAAACTCCATGCCCTATGCCCTCCTTCTACTCCTAACGCTCCAGTAAGTTGTAAGGTCCAAAGGGCACTGTGATAACTACGATGACCGCTTTTTTTCCTTGTAAGATTGAAGGGATTTGTCCCAGGTCTCTGTGTTGGCCAAACTGCAGGGCAAGTGGGAACCCAGATTAATTGAAAGGTCTATCTTCACCCCTCCCCCACTCCGAGTAGAAAAGGTTTAATCCTTGTCCTTTCAGAAGAGACATCATCCTCTGCACCTAAGCTGTGGTAAAGCTATGCCTGTTTTCATACACGGGTTTTTACTTTTTTTTTTTTCCACTCCCTAGGGAAATGAAGAAGTGGCCTGAGTCAGCACAGATCATGGAGCAGGAAACTGAGCACCTGCTGCCCATTTTCCTAAAATGGAAAGGAAGAGAGGTTGATTAACCTGAACAGGGTAAGGGAGCTCAGAGATTCCTCACTGTCAGCACCGGGTGAACGTAAAGGTTAAAATCTACTGGCAGCAGGGACGACACAGAACCATCTTTGGAAGTGAATAGCATGGTGACAATCAATGTTATTGAAAGTTTCAGATCTTGCTCTACCGAAATAACTGGCTGTTGAGCTTATCACAGCGTGCAGAATCATTCGCATTCACTTCATCTTCTCCGCAGTCCTCTGAGGTCAAGAGGGTGGGTGTTTTATCCCTATTTTAGAGGTTGGAGGAAGAGAATCTTGTAGAGTCACTCAGATAGGAAGTGGTGAGAGGCCAGGAATCACCCCCAAGCCTTGACTGCAAATCTTGAACAAAATTCACCCTGCTCCATGGTTCCACATACTTTATATTGACAAATATGTGTTAGAGAGGGAAAACCTTTATCGCTAGTATCAGCATAATGTGTCACACTCATTCCTGTACTAATATTTACTAATCTTTAATTGCTTAGGCACTGTAGTTATTCATTCACTATTGAACCTACAATGTGCCGGGCGTTGTTTTAGACATAGGAGGAGGTTTTAATGAATACATTTTCCTCTTGTGGAGTTTATATCCTAATAGAAGGTAGCCAGCAAACAGTGAATTTAATAAATAAATATGCTACGGGGTGACAAGAGCAGAAATAGAAAAAGATGACATTATAAGAGGGTTTAGAGAGTGGCAAATTAAATACAGTGGTCAAATAGGCCTCATTTTAGTAAGGTAGCATTTGAACAGACTTGAAGTAAGGGCTGTGGCCACATAGCTATCTAAAAGACCTATGGGGCCTTAGAGGTCATTGTAAAGACTTTGACTTTTATTCTGAGGGGAAATATGCTGCTGTAGGGTTTTGGAGAGAGACATGACCTGGTCTAATTTATGTTTTAAAGAGTTTTTGGCTACTGGGTTGAGAATAGATTGTGGAGGCAGAGCAGAAGCAGGGAGACCGATGAAGTCTGTTGCAACAACCCATGAAGCAGGTGAGGTGGGTCAGGCTAACCTGGGAGTTTTGGAGAACATGAGAGGTGCTGACATATTTTGAAGGTAGAGCTTTCCTGATAGAACTTCCTGAATGTGAGGTGTAAGAGTAAAAGAGGAATCAAAGACACTTACGGGGTGCCTAGGGGGTTCAGTTAGTTAAGCGTCTGCCTTCTGCTCAGGTCATGATCCCGGAGTCCTGGGACTGAGCCCCACATCGGTGGGGAGCCTGCTTCTCCCTCTCCCTCTGTCTGTCACTTCCCTGCTTGTGATTGCACTGTCTCTCCCTCTATCAAATAAATAAAATCTTTTTTTTTTTTTTTTTTTTTTAAAGACGCTTCCAAATTTTTTGGTCTGAGCAACTGGAAGGATAGAGTTGCCATGAACTGAAGTGGAAAATAGTGCACGACCTCAAAGGATACCATCCATATCGATAGTTTATGTGAAGGGAGCAAGAATTCGTGTTCCCTTTAAGGTTCATCTAGCTAGAGTGAGAATCAAATTGAGATGAGGAGACATCTCAGGGTTGTGAGATGGAACCTCCTGTTGGGCTCCGCAGTGGGCATAGAGCCTGTTTAAGATTCTCTCCCTCCCTCTACCCCTCCCTGACTCTAAAAAACAAACAAATTGACATGTGACATATTAATAGGAAAGAATTAAATTTAGTAGCATACGTAGAAGGAATCCATACAGACATGGAAATTCCAAAGACAGGCAAAATGAAAGATACAAATATTGTTATGAAATAAGGAGAAGATGTTAAGAGTCTTAGTCTTCAAAGGGAAGGAATGCATTTTCAGGAAGAATGAAAAAGAGTAAATATTTGGTAAACGAGTGTTTCCTGGGCTACTGAGAAACAATACAACGAAGAGAGGACTTTAATCAAACAGGCCGCACTTAGTTCGTATTGTAATGTAGTTACTTCTATCTCAATCCTTTTAGGCAGCTGTGGGTTAGCTAAAGAGCTTTTTCTGAACCAGCTGTGTTTGGAATACTTTTTAACTCAAAATAACCTTAATGCCTAAAGTGGCCCATTTTGGGGCAGCCTGCCCTTGGCCCCCAACAAAAGTACACTGGGGAGCCCACAGGATTCACATAGATACTCCGTGGCCACACTCCTTGGAAGTGCACAACATGACAGCTCTGCACCTGGAGCAGTATTTTGGGGGATAATCAGCATTTTGGTTTTGGATGTGTTAAGGTTGAGACAATGAGTAGGCAGTTGACCAGAATGGTTGAGTACTCATTACGTAAGCCAAGTGCTGTGCTGGCCGCTGGAGGTGCCGTGATGAACAAGAACCCTGACCTCAAGGAACTTTCATGTGAGCTGGGGAGACACCTGTCATTAATCAAAGAATAAAAACAACAAAAAAGTTAAATTACAATTGTGACAGTTACTAAGAAGAAGATGCAGAAGGAAGAGTTTTCTCAGTAGAGAGAATTGTGTGTGCAAAAGTTATAGGAGCTGCGGAAATGTGGCGAGGAGAGTGGTTGAAAAAAGGTGGAAGTGCGTAGGGATCCTGAGAAGGACCATGGGAGAAATGAGGCAGAAAGGTCCAGGGGAGCAGGATGGGTGATACAGGATCTCTCAAGCTATGTTAGCTTTTTCTTGGCCTCTTATTCATTTTTAAAATAAATGTATTTGTCTATTTACTATTTTTAGGGTTTATTGAGGTATAATTTATGTCCAGTAAAATTCATTCTTTTTTAACAGTACTGTTCTATGACTCTAGTTATAGACTATTTCTATCACTCCTATCACCTCCGTCACAAACTTCCATTATGCGCCTTCGCAGTCAATCCCTTCTCTCCAGCCCCAGGCCACCGCTGATAGGATTTCCATGTCCAGAATATCATATTAATGGAAAGGTACAGTTTGTAATCTTTCGAATATGGTATCTTTCAGTGAGCATGATGCTTTTGGGGAGTCATCCGCATTGTTCCCTGTATCACTGAGATTTTTTTTTTTCCCATTGCTGATTAGTGCACCATTGTATGGATGTTTATCTACTCACTAGTTGATGGACATTTGAGTTGTTTCCTAAATACAGCTATTATAAACATTAGTATTGTTAAAAAGAGACAACAGACCGAAATGGAGTCACTTTTGTTACATGCCTCCCCAAGACTTAATCTGTTTGCAGTTTCAGCATCTCCCAGGAGTGAAATTTTAAGCCAACCAATCTGGAATTTCCTGATCAGCACTTGAGAGATCATCTGCATGGTAAGACTACTCTTGAGGAGAAAGTGAACCTGTCTGAAACAACCCTTTCTTTTGCTAGCAACCGTCCTGTTTCTGCCTATAAAATTCTATTTTGTACAGTTCCTTGGGGTGCCTTTCTACTTGGCAGATAGGATGCTTCCCAATTTATGAATTGTTTGAAGAAAGCCAATTAGATCTTCAAATTTACTCAGTTGAATTTTGTTTTTTTTTTTAACAATACATAGGTGTTTGTATCTTTAGTTCTCTTGGGTCAACACCAGGAGTGGGATAGCGAGGTCTTAGGGTGAGTATATATTCACCTTTATGAGAAACTACCAAACCGTTTTCCTAACTGGAATATTTTGCATTCCCACTGACAATACATGAGCATTCTTGTTGTTCTACGTCTTTGCTAGCACTTGGTATTGTAAGGAATTTTAGTTTGAGTCATTCTAATAGGTGTGTAGTGGAATGTGGTTAATAGATCTTTCCCTAATGATTAATGATGTTGAACATATTTCCATGGGTTTATAAGTACAAATTAAGCACCTTAATATTTTGTCTATTTTTCAATTGGGTTGTTTTCCTACTGAATTTTGAAAGTTTTAGAAAATATGTTCTGATTACTTGTTTTCTTTTATTTGAATCTGATAAATATCTTTTTTTAAAAACAATATTTTATTTATTTATTCATGAGAGACACAGACTGAGAGAGAGGCAGAGACACAGGCAAAAACAGGCTCCATGCAGGGAGCCCGATGTAGGACTTGATCCCGGGACTCCAGGATCACACCCTGGACTGAAGGCAGGCACTAAACCGCTGAGCCACCTAGGGATCCCCAAATCTGATAAATATCTTGAGATATATCAACACATATATGATATATCTTGGGACATGTGTGCCTCGTTTTCTTCACTCTCTTAAAGAATTCTTGATTTTTTGATATCATCTTGATGACCTGGTTTCTTGTGATTCTTCCCTTTCTTTATTATTTTCACTTCCTCAACTTAACCTTTGAACACAATGTAAAAAAGAGCTTGGGTTAGCTCACTACCTGTCATTCTCTTTTCCCTTCCCTCTTTCTGGGTAATTGCAAAAGAGTCTAAATTGCTCCTGGGTAGTTTTTGGATTCTCTAATCATTCATTTGCAGAAACATGATTTACATTTATTAAAATGCAAAACTTCCCATGCAAATATGAAACTAACCCTTCATAAGCATTCAAATTCAAATTCAAACATGAATGTTTATGATTTGGGCCTGGAAGACAGACCTAGCTGGGTACGAGTTTAGATTATTAAAGGAAAAACAAAACAAAAAAAAAAATAAAAAAAAATAAAGGAAAAACAATTTCTATTGAGGATGCTCATATTTTGCCAGTTATTTATCTAAATAATGCAGAGTTAAAACTGAGAGGCAAACATTTTTCCCTTCTAGCGCAATCAACCCATTAGTCTCTTCTTTTCCCTCTCATTGAAAAAAAAAACCCCAAAAACAAAAAACAACAAAAAATCCCAACTGTATTCATCTATTCTTTGTGCCAGATATGGAGATAGACACTGGGGACAAAGATATGAGTAATATTCACTTTCTGCCCTCCAGAACTCAGATTTTATGGAGGTGGACTCTTTTACTGATAGTTTGTTAAGTGCTGTAGAGGAGGTATTGTCCACGTTGACTGACAGCCTACTATGTATAGGCTCTGTTTTAAATGTTTTACAGGTATAAGGATAACTAATGTTTGTTGTAATCCTGTAAGTTTGGTACTGTAGTTCTTCCCCTTTTACAGATGAGGAGACTGAGGCACAAGAAGGTTAAGGTCACAAATAAAGTGAGGGAAGTATGTGTAAAATACTCTGGGACTACAGAAGGACTGGGTCTGTGGCGGGGGGGGGGGGGGGGGGGTGTTTCAAAAAAAACCCAAACAACTCACTTTTAGCTGGCTCTTCAAAAGATGATGATGAGGTTTGAAAGAGAAGAGAAAGATTTTCTAGCATTCCCTGAAAGAGCAAAGTACTCATGCAAAGGCTCAGAACTAGCAGAAGAGTGTGCAGGGATTTCAGAAACACCAGGGAGAGAGACTCCTGCTGGTGGGATCAACCGCAGGAGGCAGGAAATGTCTTCACTGCACAGTTAAAAATCACAGATTTTGAGCAGCCGGCAGGAACCTTACAGATCTTTTCAATCTTTTCATTTATATAGGTAAGGAAACTGAGGCCCAGAGAGCACTGGCGACGTCCCTAGTTCTCAGGGCCGAGAGAATGTCACCACTTTTCCCTATTTGTTATAGTGATGAGGGAATTCAGGACATCAGATGGCATCACCTTCCCTGTGGCTTGACTCCTCCTGGGCTGGCATTGGCTTCTGGCCTCAAGGTCATTGACCTTCCTGTTCCTGACTTTTTCCTGCCTTACTGACCACCTGCTGGCTTGGCGGTGTCATTCCCCGTGTCAGTAATGGTGCTCATTGACCTGTCTGGCCTTGCGGCAAGCACTGACCCCACCCGGAGGACTACTGGGTCCTTTGACCCGCACCCTCCCAAAGCCCTTTGGGGTCAGTTCTCAGGCAGCCGGGTGGACAAATTCATTCTGCTTAATTGGGGTGAGATGAAATAGTGCCTACTCCTGAACTTTAGTCTTCACCCATTTCCTCTTCTAAATGCAAAGCAACAGAAATGCCTGCCTTAAATGCACACTACTCAGGTCCGACATTGAAATTGCCACCTTAAGAAAAAAGCTGCCTGTGACATTTTTGAAATTTCTTCTACTTGTGAGTCACTCATGTGATTAACAAGGTCATCAGAATTCATTGATAAAAATGAACTTGATAATACCGTAAACAAGAACAAAACTAGCACAGAATAGTATGCAAAGTACTTCTTTTCCTGTGCATTTACAAGTATTAAAAAAAAATCTTTTAAAAAAGTTTATTTCAGTAATCCTAACACCCAATGTGGGGCTCAGACTTAGGACCTGCCCTGAGATCAAGAGCTGGATGCTTCACGGACTGAGACAGCCAAGCACCCCTGCATTTATAGACATTGAAAGAAATATGGGGCAATATTAAAAGTTACATTACATCTGGGTGAAAGCATATTGATGATCCCTGTTCTTTTTGCTTTTCCATATTTCTCAAATTTTCTACTCTGTGCCTGTATTATTTTTGAACTAAAAAAAAAAAAAGCAACTAAACCCAATAACGTTTTTAAAAAAGTTACTGATACTAAGCAAAGGAAATAGCGTAAATGGGCACCTGTAATAAACAGTCTTTTCTAGAACTAGTGACTATTCTCTAATTTGCTGGTTGAAGGTTTCATTTTGCTATTTGAATCGTTTTACTTCCTTAAGGTAGGGAGGTGAAGGGTAGAGGAAGCAAAGTTCAACATCCGCAAAACAGGGTGTGCGGCCTTCTTTCCTTGTCCCTTTGTTCCCAGTCTTTTGTTGTTCTCGACGAGGATTTTTGGTTTCAGGATTTAAAGAAAAACAAGCGCCGTCAGTCCGCGCGCCCTCTGGTGTCCCCACGAGGTACGGCAGGTCAGCTCGCTAACACCCACACTCCCCGCACAGGGTGATTGTTGCCTGGCGGCAGGAGGGTCGCAAATTTTAGAGGAAGTCCTCACACACCCAAAAGCTTCGCAGGTTTAGCCTTTGAAACTATAGTGGTTATTGATTAAACAACAACAACAACAACAACAACTTAAAATCAGCATCTGCATATTTAAAAGAGATCTATTTTATTTTGAGAGATCTAATGAGTCAATTCTGAAATCATCCAGCAGAGGTTTCTGGCTCCTGAAACTAAAAAAGCCAAATTTTATCCTATCATTATAGCAAGTCCGTACTTTGAAGTAATTGCCAACACATTAGGTGAAAGAGATCTGGATACTTAGACTCCAGCTTGACTCCTGTTAATGATTTCTGCCACTTTGAGCTTGATCAGTATCCTACGAGAGTTGATACTGAAAGTCACTTTTTTTTTTTTCAAAGTCTGCGTATGTATGTATGTATGTATGTATGTAAGTAATCTCTACACTCAATCTGGGGCTCATACTCATAACGCTCATATCAAGAGTCGCATGCTCTTCCAACGGAGCCAGCCAGGCAGCCGTGAAAATCCTCTTTGTCCCGTCATTTATTTTGTATTGCATTTTTCATTGAACTATGTGTTTTTAAAACTTACATTTCCACTGGAAAAAACAAACAAACAAACAATAACAACAACAACAAACCCCACAATGTAAACCAGCATAGGCAAATAATACTTTTGGTTTAAACATTTATGAGTTGATAAGATCCCAGGCGTTAAGTTTTCTTTGAATAGGTGTTGGGAAGGCAAAATTTAGCCTCTGTTCTCTTAAGGATCTCCGCTGGGTCTGAAAATTAAAACGACATAAAACAGATTAACAGGAGAAAAACCTACAGCTTTGACGTGTGCACGGGGGCCTCCTCCCATCCCAAGATGAAGACTCAAAGAAGTGGTAAAACCTAAATAGTTATATACCAGGTTGAATAAAGAGAGGCAATTGTGGACAAGGCCCCAAAATATATGGGGGGGGGGGCAGCTAGAGAAAGATAAGAGTTATTTTAACAAGATCTGTTTGCCAGAATTCTCTCAGCCTTGACACTCCATCTCTGGTGATAAGCATATGTCTTTTCTTGTGGCATAAGAAGGATATCTTTCACATGGGAGTTTTATCTCCTGCTTTTAGTAAGGAAAAGGGGAGGTCAGAGCTCCCTTCTCAAACTGGCTATTTTACAAGTTATTTTTCCAAAATAATTCTTATGCCAAAGTGGCATATCTTGGGGTGGCATATATCACAGGCCATTCATGCACAAAATATGAAATTTAGAGGCAACTGGGTGGCTCAGCAGTTGAGTGTCTGCCTTTGGCTCAGGGCATGATCCTGGGGTCCTGGGATCCAGTCCCCCAGTGGGCTCCCCACAGGAAGCCTGCTTCTCCCTCTGCCTGTGTCTCTCATGAATAAATAAATATAATCTTTTTTAAAAAATGAAATTCAGTAAGTACCAACGTGTATACAGAAGAAAGTCTATCTTCCATCCCAAATGATGTGAGGATTGGTTCAGTAGGTCACCAAGGTCACCAAGAGCTCTGGGTTCTTTTCTCTTCAGGTGTTTTTTTTTCTCTGCAACCCACTGCAAATCGACTTTTCTCTTCACGATTGTTACTTCATGGTTGCAAGATAGCTGCAGCAGCCCCAGACACCATTGCCACTTTTTAGGTCAGAGCATGAGGGAGGAGGTGTTTCCATAAAATGTACCTTTTTAATTTGTCCCTTTTAATGGGAAGAAAACCATTCCAGAAGCACTCTGGAGATTGTTTTCCTATGTTTCTTTAGCTGCTAGTGGATCCCAGGGAGGCTGGGAAAGTGACTATCTGGCAAAAGAAAATGAGTGGTGATTATAGTATCAATTTTCAGTATCTTAGTTTTCTGCGCTATTTTTAAGAACTGAAATGTGTTAGGATAACATTGTTTTTCCTTAATTTAACAATAATGTCTTAATCAGTTCTATGTTTGGAGATATGCCCAGAAAATTATATATTGCATTAACATTTAAATCAAAGGCACAGGTTTTGAAAGCATTCTGACCACATCCTTTTCTCTTTTTTGAAATCTTTCCAAGGCTTCTTACTGTTGATTTAATTCTATTTTGCCTCGTTATTAAAGAGGTTGAGTATCTTTTCATATTCATCTGTCCTTTGTACTTTCTCTGAAGTGAGTTTGGGTCCTAATTTTCTTCCAGAGTGGACTGCAGGACTCCTGGTGGTGTCGTGTCAGAATGGAAGGGCATTGTTTAGGACAGCAATGGACATGGTGGTGGTAGCATCTTTATCTCAGGATTATTTGAGATGACCATATTTCCCAGTTTGCCTGGAACTGGATCCCAGTTAGCACTTTTGTCCTAGTGAATGTTATTAGGAGCACTCTGTTCACTCTCAAAAGTGTCTCAGTTTGGGTGAAAAGTGCACTCACCTCTTAATTGAAATACACATCAAAATACTACTCGATTCTCAATTAGTTGGTGCAAGATTATCATGGAAACTAGGGTTTGGTCTGCTTCCTTCATGGTTGTATCCCCAGAACCTAGAACAGTGCCTCTTACACAGAAAATTCTTAAATATGAATGAATCAACAAATAAACTCATTCCTTTGAGCTTGGCACATTGCCACCTGAGCAACTGGATTCTGTGAGAGAGGAACATGGAGGGATGATTTTGGGGCCTACAACGAATTGTGCCTGCCAAAATATGCATGTTAGATTTTGATAGGTATCGTCAAACTGTTCTCCTCGGGGGTTCAGACAGTTTACACTCCCACCAGCAATATGCGAGAGCATCTGTTTTCCTAACCTTCATCTACATGGTGTTATCAAAATTTTAATCTGACAATCTGGTAGTTTTAATTTGCATTTATTTCCCTTATTTTGGAGAAGATTGAGTGTATTTTCATATGTTTAAAACACCACTGGAAATTCCTTTTCGGGGAACTTTTTGTTCATCTCCTTTGCCCATTTTCAATTAAGTTATTGGTCTTTTTCTTATTGATTTGTAGGAATGTAAATTGTTGTTCCTAGTTTTTTTTTTAATGTGTGTGTCTTTTGAGTTTGTTTATAGTGTTTTATTTTCTTAGTAAGATTTAAAAAACGTATTTATATTTAGCTTCTTTCCTCTTATAGCTTCTGTATTACACTCATGAAGGTTTTCCTACTCCCAGATTATAAAGTAATTCTTCCGTATTTTATGCTGGTACTTTCAGGTTTTCGATGTTTCATATACAAATCTTGATCTATCTTGATTTATTTCCACGTAAGTTTTGAGGCCTGAATTCAATCTATTATTGTTTATCAAATATCCCATCTTTTTTCCTACTAATGGAAACTCTAAATGGTTCCTGATTGTTAGGGACTCTTTTTTTTTTTTTTTTTTTTTTAAGATTTTCATTTTTAAATAATCTCTACACCCAACATTGGTCTTGAACACACAACCCTGAGACCAAGAGTCGCATACTCTAAAGAACTGAGCCAATCCAGGTGGCCCAGTCTAAGAATTTTAGAGTCTTTTTAAAGTTTTCCTTTCCATTCTCTTTCCTTCAAGATGTTTCCCCTCCTATTTGTCTGGTTTTCAGGATATATGCTATGGATTCTTCTCAGATGAATGGAAACCGTGGGTTGTCTCACTCCTAGTTGAGTGAGCACCCAAAGTGGCAATTTGCACTTTTGAGAGTGTGGGTAATTTTTTTTTTTTTTTTTCTGAGAGTGTGGGTAAATCTTGTTCACTCTGGGAACCTCCCTGCGTAGGTGTCTCTATTCCCATGACTGTCTTTGGTTCTTTCCTCTTGAGCTGTTTAGATTACTTATAGGGTTTCATCAGGTATCTACCTGGAGGATTCAGATCCAGTTGCCAAACGTTTCGGGAGACAAATGCAGGAAGAGAGCGAGGGTCTTGCCGTCAGCCTTCCACGAACACAGCTATTTAATACACCTGATTTCAGTATAGTAACTATGATGTCAAATGTCTTCAGCTCCGGGGAACACCATTTTATCTTCTCCAGTGAATAAAACATTGATTAGGATTCTTCTGGGGTGGAAAGCGGACGTTGGCCTAGCTGCACACAACAAGTAAAGGGTTTTGGGGGTTGAGTGCTACCTCCTTACCTTATCCTCCAGCTCTGGAGGTCCCTGGTTCTACTGAAACTGCTCAAAAGCTTTAAGTTGAACAAAAATGAAAATAGCTGTACCGATGTCTCAGTGAAGCTTGATTTTAAACTTAAGTGACCTTTATTCTCTCTTCCCCAAATATCCCCACCTCCCTTTTTAGCCTTTTGTTTCAGGAACTCAGTACTACCCTGAAAATGACTGACAAGGCTGGCAGCACATACACAATCCCTGCCAAAACCAGCTGGATTCTGTATTTCCCTATAGAACCCCTACATCCGTTCCTCTGGGCAGAGCCTCGCAATGTTTGAAGGCCAGAGCCTGCTGCAGCCCCCTTTTTCTGCAGAGCAATAAGGCTATTGTTCCCCTTTATCCTAAACTCTGTCTTTGAGTTATATTTTGGCTTCGAAGCATAGAGGTTGGTTTTCAACAATATTACTAGTGTTAACCAGGTTGGTTCTTAGCTTTCCTTACTTCCAGCTTAGAATTCAACTCTCCTGAGTCTGCTATTAGCTCTTCATCCATCTGTTTTCTACTTTCCAACATTTCCTGTGATTGCTTCCTCTTTGCTTTTTCAAGACCTTGTGGATTGATGGTGTGTGTGTGTGTGTGTGTTTTTTCTTCAAGTCACAAAATAGCTGCTGCAAATCCTGACATCACATCTGCACATTACAACACCCAAAACAGGAAGCAAGGAGGTTTTTTGTTTGTTTTTGTTTTTTTTTTGGGGGGGGGTTGTTTCTTTGTTTGTTTTGGAAGCAAGGAGTTTTTATCGGGAAATAAATTGTTCCTAAGTTAGACCACTCCTCAATCTGATTGGTGAGATTTGTATGCCTACCACATGCCCATCCTTAAATTACTTACAGCAAAGGAAACCATTAGGATTTGTAGCTGGGCCTGGGGGAAGAGCACACCATTTTGGAGCATATTTATGCCTTATGTCTGCACAAAGAGGGGGCTCTGTGACTAAGAAAATAAGGGGAAATTGGCTGTCAGGTAGGCAACCAGTACTGGTTGCCATGTCCCTGATATAAGCACACCATATGTAAACCCTGAAGACTATTGATTACATGACAACCAGCAGGCAAGATCAGATTGTGTTTTGAATGCTTTGCAATTATGTAGCATCATTTAAGGTGCAGTGATCAATCCATGTGTAGAACAGAAGCAAAGGATAAGGATGAGACTGTATAAGAATGAAATTACTGACCAGAATGAGTAAAAGTTTTAAAGCTTGGCTTTAGGAATAAAGATGGCGGGATAAGAATTTGATCAAATTCATAGGTAGAACCCGGTATGTCACATTAATACCGAAAGCAAAAAAAGCCAAGAAAGAAAATCCTTTCAAAGAGAAAAAAGTATATTTGAAGTTTTTTTGGGATTTCTACTCATGAAAGAAATGGTTCTTAGTTGGTGAAAAAGTCAGTGGACTGTTCTACGTAGCTGAAGAGGTTTAGTTAGTTAGAAAAAACTGCATGCATTTACATTTTTATTTTATTTTATTTTTTTAAGTAGGCTCTATACCCAGCATGAGGCTCAAACTCACGACACTGAGAACTGCGTCCTCCATTGCCTGGGCCAGCCGGGTGCCCCAAAGATTGTGTGCATTTAAAAAGAAATGATTAATAATAGAACTGAATGTAGCTTATGAAAAACAAAACAAACAGGTGTAAGTCATTCCTTTTGCTATGTTTGTTGAGTTCTGAAGGGATTGTGCCAGTTGGATTCTTAGTCCCGTGTAACAGAGCACAGAAGCTAGTTTTAGCAGAAATATAACTTATTGAGGTCTAACTAACAGGTCAGAGAAACCCTGAGAGGATCAGAGTCAGGCTTGGCAGCCTCCCAACCAGAAACAAAAGACATGGTGGCCACACCCAAGGCCCATTAAGAGTGTGCTCTACCGTTGTCCACTGTGAAGACTGCCACTGGGACATCTGTCACCACTGCCTCCAGAGGTTGGCTACTCCACCTGCATCTTCCCAGATGTATGGATCCTGTACACTGCCTCTTGCCTCCTCTTGTTCTGCAAGTTGAGTTTTTGCTTGGGTGTATCTGATTAGTAGGTCCCGTGTCATGTGTCAGCACCCCAGCTGCAAGAGAGGCTGAGAAAACAAGTCTCTGATTTCTGTCTTTGACAGTGGGACCCATAGTGTGAGAGATTCTCCAAACAGAAAGAACATACAATAGACGCTGGGCCACCACAAAGAGGACACATGCCAAACGGAAAGAGGACAAAAGGGGCCAAGAGCATGGATTTTGGAGTCACATGGGCCTTAGCACAAGACCAGCTCCCCATAGCTTCCCCTGAGTTACTCCGGGTCGGCTATTCAAGCGTGTTTCCTCATCTGTTAAGTTACAGATAATGAAAGTGGAGATACTGTAGGGGTGCTGTTACTAGTAAACATGGTAAAGCGTAAGGCATTTAACCTAGTGCCTTGCATGTGGTGAACACTCTCTGATTATAAGTTCCTATCATTATCATTGATGTCATTATATTATTATAGTTGATGTGAGGACCATCAAAGCTGAGGATATAACATTTGAACCCTATAGAAACCATTTGGATGGTTTATGTCCCAGTAGTTATTTTTGTATAAAATTCTGATTCCCCTTTTCTGGGTAAAAAACAAAACAAAACAAAAAGTTGAAAAATAAAAAACAACAAGGGTTAGTGCCCATATCCTGGATACATTATAAATGACCCTGTCATACTCATCGTACTCCTATATATTCTCCCCACTTTATTTGTCCACCATTATATCACAGAATGGCAGTAATAAGTCAACATATGCTCTTATAAAAATTGAAAGTAGAAAAAGCACCACACAGAGCATGTTGGTATTATTAATAAAGTTATTTTTGGTGTTTCTTGGTGGAGGGGGTCTTTTATATGTGTATATGCTGACCAACTGGTTTGATAAAGATTTTGGTTGAGAAAAAGGTTATTAACCATGTAAACTATGTAACTATATAAACATCCCTGTGAAATAGAAGATTAGCGGCTACATTGCCAGAGTATACTGTCATAAAAAAGAACTAGGAGGGACCCCTGGGTGGCGCAGCAGTTTGGCGCCTGCCTTTGGCCCAGGGCGCGGTCCTGGAGATCTGGGATCGAGTCCGACGTCGGGCTCCCGGTGCATGGAGCCTGCTTCTCCCTCTGCCTGTGTCTCTGCCTCTCTCTCTCTCTGTGACTATCATAAATAAATAAATTAAAAAAAAAAAAGAACTAGGAATGAGGCAGTGGGATCCTGTCCATGACCATATTTCACTGAAACCTTCCCTCTGGTTTTAGGGCAATGGTGAAAAGATGGTTTGTTATGGTATATAAGCTTTCTGGACAGTGCTGTGGCTAACTCTTGTAGTGTAGTGGGTGGAGCACAGTGTTTTGAGATAGAGGGTGCCAACTTATTGAAATCTCTACTCTGTCATCTATCTAGTGTTTTGAGCCTCAGATTTATTATCTGTAGCATGAGGATAAAATGCTTTTCTTACAGACTTCTTGTGGATTAAATGAAGTGTATTAAATGAAGTTTTTAGTATGTTTTGTGTTTCCTAAAGTGTCTGACACATACACATTGGTTACACAAGGTGAAGTCATACGCTGGAAAAGGGGAGAGTTGGCAAAGATAATTCAAAGTAGATTTACATCAGGGTTTGACTTCCATTGTACTGCATTAGCTGTTTATAGAGAATTTGCTTTTTTAGTTAGTTTTTAGGCTGGCCACATTATTTTAGTCTTCCCTTTAGTCTTAGTCTGTCCAGGCTGCTCTCCCGGGATACCATACACTGGGGACTTATGAACAGTAGAAATCTATTTCTCAGGGTTGCGGAGGCTGGGAAGTCGAAGGTGAAGATTATGTCAGATTCCGTGTCTGGCGGGAGCCCTCTTTCTGGTTCGTAGATGGTTGTCTTCTCCCTGTGTCTTCCCTTGGTGAGAGGAATAAGGGAGCCCCTGGGCCTCTTTTAGTAGTGTATGACTCTCAGGACCTAATCACCTCCCAAAGTCCCCAACTCTTAATACCATCACATCGGGTGGTAGGATTTAATATATGAGTGTTGGCAGGGACACATTCTGTCTGTAGCACCCTAGGTGCTGTTGGATTGTGATCCGGTTCTCAATTGCTGCAGAACTAACCACGTACAATTTAGTGGTTTAAAATGACATTTCATTATGCTTCCAGATTTTGTGGGTAGAGAATTCAACTGGGGGGCTGCAGAGATTGTGTGCTTCTTCTCCACAATATCTGGTGCCTCAGATGGGAAGACTTGAATAGGAAAGGACCATGTAGAAGGTGAGGGGCTTGAATCATCTAGAGATGTTTTACTTACATGGCTGGTGCCTGGGCTGGGACAACATGAAGCGTGGGCTTGGCTGGGGCCATTATCTGGAACACCTACATTTGGCCTCCTGGTGGGGTGTCGGCTTGTTACAGCATAGTGAGCTGTTTCCAAGAGAGAGCATCCAGACAGTCAACAATGCAAGGGCACCAGGGGAAGCCACATGGCCTGTCCTGGCCTAGTGTCAGAAGTCACAAAGCGGTCACTTTTGCTACATTCTTTTTGATGTAAGTGAGTCACCAAGGCTAGCCCAGATTTCAGGGGTGGGGGTGGGAATGAGTCTCCACTTCACCATGGCAAAGGGCCAGGTCCTACTGCAGAAGAGCATGTGGGATGGGGATGTTGTCGAAGACTCTCAGGAAAACGTAGTCTCCTGGTCTGGAAGGGTGGAGTGGGGTTAAGCACATTTCAGCCTGGAATTGAAAGTTTGGTTCATGTAAAGATGTTTCGGATGTGTCATCAACTGAGAAAAGCAGATTAGAGAACAGCATATACAGTATGATTCCATTTACAAAAAATAAGCACAGTTGTATCTCTGCATGTATGCATAGATATGTGGATCATGCACAGGTATGTGCATGTAGAGGATAGGATGTATCAAGATCACAAAAAATTAGGTATGCTAGAAATGTGATGAAATTCTACTTTAAAATTCAATTTATGACTACTATTGCCAATTTATACACCTAGATTTCCATGCCCTGACTATTCTTCTTGAAATAGAAAACGGTACTTAGCTGATTCCAATGAACACAACTGGCTTCAGTGGTTTCTCAGTCATTCAGTCTTAAAGTCCTGACATAGTATTGTTTCCTCTCTGTTATTCCTATTGTCCCCCTGGAATTGATGCTAAGCCTTGGGGAGTATTAAATGATAAACTGAGGCATATTAAGCATTTTAGGTATTTATTTGAGCAAAAATTGATCCCAGTTGGGGGCAGTAGCCGGACAATTGGCTGTTGCATACTGGGGATCAGTCCTGCATCTAGGAAGGAAGAAGGAAGAGATGGTGTCTATATAAAGAAAACAAAATATGTTCTAGACACTTCTGGAAGACTTTTGCTCACATGATATTGCCTAGTAGTGTGTCACATGGCCATACTTTACTGCAAGATAAAAGCTGGGAATATGGCACCTGAACCAATTTGAGGTTGCATAAATAAGAAAGTAAGTGGAGGATGGACTGGGTCACAGCTAGAGGTGTCTGTTGCAGGGCCCTATGTATCTGCTACACTCTGTGCTGGGCCTGACTTCCTTTTTTGACTCTCCTCACATTTTTCAGCTCAGAGGGTCTTAACTCGTCAGGGAATTGGGAGGTAGAGTAGGAAAGAGGCCAGTAAAAACTGTTTTCAACTATTTGCATATTCTTTCCAGTGGTTTCTGTCTTACACTGCAACTTGGTATTAAAAGAAAAAGAACATACACATGGTGTGTTCTCTTTAGTACCTCTGCTAAAAATGTCTAAAGCATTGGGTCCCCACCCACCCAGCTGAGGGTGGGGAGTAACAAACAGAAAGCAAAGCAATTAATATTTTAGAAATGATCCTGTTACATATATACAGGAAAGAGAATGATGGACATCTGGATGGTGAGAAAATTGTGTTTTTTTTCTCATTTTCTGTTTGTTTTAAAGTTTTTGTTTATTTATTTGAGGGCGAGAGAAACAGAAAGAACACAAACAAGAAGGGGCAGGGGGAGGGGGAGAGACAGACCCCCTGGCTGAGCAGGCAGCCTGATTGAGGTGGAGCAGGACTAGGACCCAGGATCATGGCAGCCACTTAACTGATTGAGCCTCCCAGGTGCTCTGCTCATTTTCGTTTTATCTGTGTTTCTAAATTTTATGCTATAAAGTATAATTTATAAAATTATTATTATTTTTGATCCATGCAGTTCTCATGTAGAAAATCAAGGTTTAAAAAATATCAAATAGGGGTGCCTTGGTGGCTCAGTCTGCTAGGCATCTGACTCTCAGTTTTGGCCTGGGTCGTGATCTCAAGGGCAAGGGTTGTGAGATCAAGCCCCATATTGCCAGACTCCGTGCTCAGCAGGGAGTCTGCTTGAGATTCTATCTCTTCCTCTACCTTTGCTGCCTCCCCACACTGTGCTCTCTCTCTCTCAAAAAATAAATAAATAAAAATACATCTTAAAAAAATAATTCCAGCGTATAATTTTAATTACTGTAATATAATAGCACTCAATTAAATATTAGTATATATTGCCAATGGGATGCTTAGGGAGTTTATTTATTATTATTTTAAAATTTTACTTATTTATTCATGAGAGACACAGAGAGAGAGGCAGAGACACAGGCAGAGGGAGAAGCAGGTTACTCACAGGGACTCCAAGGCAGAACTCGATCCCAACACCCTGGGATCATGCCCTGAGCAGATGCTCAACCGCTGAACCACCCAGGGTCCTTATTATGATTTTTTAATAGACTTTATTTTTTAAAGCAATTTTGGGTTCATAGCAAAATTGAGTGGAAAGTACAGAGAATACATAAATTTGCCTTTCCCTGTCCCCCATCCTTCCTCACATGTATGTTCTCCCCGACTATCAACCTCCAGCGGCAGAGGGTACATCTGTTACAACTGATGAGCCTACACAGACACATCACTATCATCCAAAGTCCACAGTTTACCTTATGGTTCACTCTTGGTAACTTTAGGGTTACCTTCTCTATGTTTGGAAAAATGTGATGGTATGTACGCACCACTACAGCCCTATAGTGAGTACCTTCATTGTAGGGAGTGTAGGCAAAAGAGTGGAAGTATAACCCATTTGAGTCTCTGATTAATTTTATCAGAGGCTGGTTGAGTCATTGGAGGATGAGTAAATGCTGGTTTAATTCAGAAGCAGCCTTTGGTTTAGATTAGCTTAGGTTGGTGGATTTTAACTTGCGAACTTCTGAGTCATTCATTCCAGGCTAGAAGAGTCCTAGGTGCCTGGCCTGGAGCAATTGGTTTGCTCTGGGCTAGAAATTTGGATCCTAGTTGAGATGACAAATCTGGTTCAGGCTGACTTGGTGTCTGAGGGAGGGGAGGTGGGAATGCTGTTTTTCTTGGTGGTCTCATAGCAGTTGTTCAGCCCGAGTGTATTCTCATTGCTAGGCTGACATTTCCATCCAGCGTCGTCCATGAGAGCATGCTTGCTATTGCTGGACAACCGGACACAGACAGAAAACGAAGATTCCCTTAGACGTGCCAGTCTCCTTGGAAATAAATGAGATTATTAGGAGAGCTTTAGAAAGGAGAATGTGTATATGTGTATGTCTTTGTGGTTTTGATTTTGTGTTTTAAACCAAGTTGTAATATTCGAAAAGTTTACATAAAGGGAGAATTCAAGGAAGCTTCCAGACTGTGGAAATCAGTACAATAGTAGGATGTAAGCCATAGAAATCATCTAGGAGTGAAACTTTTCAGAGAGGAAAAACCAGGTGATGTGTTTTACTTAAATCGATCTGTTGATTCAGTATATTTTTTTCTAGGAACTTAATACCCACCTGCCAAAACAAAACCTAAATAGCATTTTGATTTCCAAAGGTTTATATTCATCAGTTGTTTAAGTTTCAATAATGAAAAGGGTAGAAACATTTTTATTCCCATAAAAATCAATTGCAAGAAATTATATTAAAATGATTTCCTTGCAGTTTGTTAATATTTTTCTCATATCAAATTTCTGAAAATGTGAAAACAGTCCAAGTTTTTATTGTCTCAGTACCAAAGGAATAGTATTTTGAATAAGTCTACTGAATCTATACAGAGTTCTAAATTTTTGATAATGGTCTAACATTAAGTAATTCAAATATTTTTAAATACTCATGCACTTCAATTGTTTATTTATTTGAGAGAGAGAGAGAGAGTGTGTGTGTATGAGCACAAGGGGAGAGCAGAGGGAGAGGGAGATGGACAAGCAGCTTGGGACTTGATCCCACGACCCTGAGATCATGACCTGAACCGAAATAAGAGTCATGGATGCTTAACCAACTGAGTCACCCAGGCACCCCAATACTGCACATCCTACATGAGCAGCATTATGGAAACATAAAGTTGAATGAGACAGTTGTTTAGTGTCAGTGTTTATACTGTAGGCCCCATGGGGAAATTTCATTGAGATTCCTTGTACCTTTATTAACTGCAAGAGAGCCCCTCTGTTTTCCAACAGGGCAAGGACTGTCCCCTTTCCACTGTGTTGTAGCAATGGGATAGTTTTAACCTCAGTTTTTTTTTTTTTTTTTTTTTTAGTTTTGTTGAAAGAGGTTCATAAAACATGACTCTGAGAGAAGGGTACACATGGCTTGTGTCAAGTTTGGAAAATGGAAATTATATTCTTTTGGCAGATAAATGCCAACTTCTCCCGATGCCCAGTAACTCCAGTGTCTCATCATGAAGACAGAATAAAAAAATGTAAAATTTTTCCCCTTTTTTCCCTACAAGATCATTCTGGCCTATTCTCACAGTAGATTATTGGTGGGAAGTCTTGTATGAAGAGTTGTGAATAATGGAACTGATGTCAACATAATGGTCAGACTTTAAGAGGGAGGTAAAGACCTTCATTAGGTTTAGCGTTACTAGAATTTAAAAGAGGTATAAATCAAGTACATTATTTCAAAAAATGTAGAACTGCTTAGATGCTTAGATGCTTAGATTTAGAACTCTCAGCTGGCTAGGTGAGTCATTTCATTTATCTTTCATCAATAAGGAATATGGCTCTGAACCAAGACCATTAACACACAGCACAGAGCCACCATTACACAAGAAGAGAATTCTGTACCAATCGTTTGTGTATCACTGTGTTCTAATGCTCACTTCTGAAAAGAGAAAAAAAGAGATCCGTGATAGTGACTCTTGGACTGTTCACTATTTCCTAAATGAAGTCCATGCCATCTTCAAGGATTTTAGTGACAAGTTGCTGATGTAAGTGAATTTATTTTGGCAATCTGATCTTGCAGCTCTGATTGGCTGCCAGACCTGTAAGCCTGGCCAGGAGAAAATGCTTCAGGGTATTATTGAGTGTTTGAGGCTGGTTGTTTGCTTTTTTCTATGACTTGATTTTTCTCATTGGTAAAATAGAGATAATAAAGTGGTTGTGGAAAGATTAAGTGAGATAATGCAGGAAAAGCATTGTGGAAGAGATTGCTATGTCTGCCTGGATTATTTCCTCTTCTTTCTGGACACAGGCCTGAACCAAATTTTCCAATCTCGTGCAGTTAAATATGGTCGTATGTTGAATTTTGCCTGACAGAATTGGGCAGAGGTGAGCACTTGCAGGCCGATTCCATAAAAAAAAATCTCCCAGGGACCATCTTCGGTATTAATTTCTTCTTCTGGATAGAGACATGCCCCAGGGTTGACCTGTTAAAGATGTGAAGTCACAAGAAGCAACCCCAGTCCCTAGATCATTGATGGAGGATGATTGCCCCACCATTTACACTTGCATTGATCTGTAATGTGAATGAGGAATAAACTTTATTATACGATTCTGAGATCTAAGGATTTATGTGTTATAGAAGCTACTGTTTAGGTTAAGTAAGTCCAGTGTCTACCTGCTTGCCTGATAGTGAGGAATCAGTAAAAGGACAGGTGAAAAATGAAATGAGAGCCTTACTTTTTCTGTCTTGCATCACACCACTCTCTTAATCTGAGTAAAGCTGACTCTGGATTTTAATCTAAGCTGCTACATTTTGATCATGAAGCTCATCCTAGCTCGGATAAATCCATGAACATGTATTCCTGGTACATAAGTAAATTGGACCTGGATTTAGAAATAGAGTTATGGGAGTCACCATCCTTTGATGATGTTTGAAGGCCCAGTGGTGAGTAATATCTCTCAGAGAGCAGAAGCAAGAACAGGAGGAACCCTGAAGTACCCTGAGGAGCTACATTATTTATGGAAAGAAAAAGAGCTGGGGGGGAGGAGAAAAAATAGTGAGTATGGCACCATGAAAGCCCAGGGAAGGTAGAGAGAGAGAGAGAGAGAGAGAGAGAGAGAGAGAGGTTTTCCAGGGTAGGGCAGGGGTAGAGGATTGAGCCAACTGTACTCTCTGGTTCATGGCATACTATGAAAAGCTCCTTGGTCTATGTAAGACCATACTCTGTATTTATTCCTTTAGTCTTCATGACTATGTGGGAAACTATTCTTATATATTTGAAAAAAATGTATATCAATGCTTCGTGTGTGTATTTTTAGTTTGTATAAATGATGTGTTAGAGATATCTTTCCATAGCTTAGCTTTCTCACCAAGCATCATGTTGTAAAATCCACTCATGTCTGCTACGACATATATACATCTAACCAATAGATTTTAATGGCTGTAAATACTCCATGATGTGCATTGTTAGAGGGAGAGCTTTTTTTTTTTTTTTAAAGATTTTATTTATTCATGAGAGACACACAAAGAGAGAGAGAGGCAGAGACACAGAGACACAGGCAGAAGGAGAAGCAGGCTCCATGCAGGGACCACCCTGGGCCAAAGGCAGGTGCTAAACTGCTGAGCCACCCAGGAATTTCCAGAGGGAGAGCTTTTTAAGAAGGCAAGAGCATTTGACAGATGTGGCAGAGAGAGTCAATAAGAAAGGCTAAAAAAAAAAAAAAAAAAAAAAAGAAAGGCTAAAAATTGGGGGATTTGGCAGTGTGGAGACTGCTGGGGCAGTTTCCTTGGGAGGGTAGGGGCAGAAGCCAGAGCATGGGTAAACTGAGGAGTGTTTGAGAGGAGAGCAGATAGAGACAGTTTAAGTATAGACAGCCTTTGGGAGAAAGGAAGGAGCAAGGGATGAAGAATCAAGGAAGGGTTTGGAATTTTTAAGCTTTTGTTGTCCAAATAATCCATGTTCACTGTAGAAAAATTAGAAAGTTCAGGTGAACAAGATGAAAAATAACAAAATTGGGAAGTGTATTGGTTTCCCAGAGCTACCATAACAAATTGCCACAAACTGGGTGCCTTAACACAACAGAAATTTATTTACATAGTTCTGGAGGATAGTGGTCTGAAGTCAAGATGCTGGTAGGGCCATGCTCTGTCTTGAAGGCTCTAGGGGAGGATCCTTCCCTGCCTCATCTTAGCTTCCAGGGGTTTCTGGCAATCTTTGCAATTCCTTGGTTTATAGATACATTCCTCCAATTTTTGCCTGTGTCTCACATGGTGCTCTCTCTGTGTGTCTCCTCTGGATCTCTGTTTTCTCTTAGAAGGACACCAGTCATTAGATTAGGTCTCACCCTAATCCAGGATAATCTAGTCTTAATTTTATTAGATGTAATTTAACTAATTACATCTGCAAAGACCCTGTTTCCAAATAAGGTCATATTCTGAGGTTCCAAGTAGACATGAATTTGGCAGGTGAGAGGGACACTACTTAACCTGGTACAGGAGGGTTGTGTTTTCTATTTTTCTCCCTCTCTTTTCTTTCTTTACGATGAGGATGCAATTTGAGCCTGTTTATAGATTAAGTGGAAGAGTTAGGAGAAAAGAAGTTGGAAATAAGGGGAAAATCACAATACTATGTGGATCAAGGTCCCAGCAGAGCATGGAAACATGGACTGGAGGGTACTGGTGAAGGGGATGGGTAAAAGGGCCCAGAAGGGTAAAAGGCCTGCCTGATTTCCAACAGCCCTGCCCAGTCTCTGGCTCTCAGCCTGCTCAGAATCACTCTCCTCAAGTGCTCACTAGATACAACGTTTCATGAGGCCAGTTTTATCAAAGGCTGTCATGTAGGGGAAGTGGAACATGCCTGGAGAGGGATCAAATGCAGGGCTGTGGGGGGAGTTCACTAGAAGGACACATAAGTCCTACCTTGCTTGCTTCTAACTTGCTGGGATTTCAGGAAAACAAATGACTTTCTTTATTTTCCTACAGATGTTGAAGATCTTTTTTTTTCTTCCTCAAAAACTGGACAAACCAAAGAAACTCCTAAATTCTCTATGGTTCAGTAGAAGGTAGTAAGCTTTGTCAGTTCCCAGCATTTAAACTGGGAAGTAAGTTCAGCTAGTAAGTTCTTGTTTGCTTATGAATAAACCACCCTTTAAATAAAGCATACTGGTTTTGGTAATTTTAAATATTTTTATTTAAAAAAGGCTTTTTTTTTTTTTCCTGCTAGGCTTTAGAATTACTACATGCATTTCAACTATTCTATGAATTTCTGTCAACTCTGGGGCTCTAAGTCTATCCCCCCTTGTTTTTTAAGATTTATTTATTTATTTATGATAGACACACACACACAGAGAGAGAGAGAGAGAGAGAGAGAGAGGCAGAGACACAGGAGGAGGGAGAAGAAGGCTCCATGCTGGGAGCCTGACACAGGACTCGATCCTGGGACTCCAGGATCATGCCCTGGGCCAAAGGCAGGTGCCAAACCGCTGAGCCACCCAGAGATCCCCAGTCTACCCTTTTTTAAAAAAAATTCTTTTTATTGGAGTTCAATTTGCCAACATATAGCATAAAACCCAGTGCTCATCCCATCTAGTGCCCCTTTTAAAACCAGTGGGTTTATTCCTACTAAGGGGCAGGGCCGAGAGACTGTGGAAATATCCTTCTTACCATAGAAGACCATCCATATGGTTCTGCCCAGACTCTAGCATGTGATGCTTGCTAGTTAGCCCTTGTGTATTTGTTCACACTTTTTAGAGGTTAAGTATCAGGAAACTAAACTCAAACTCTAACCTCTTAGAGAGTTTATTGGCTTATGTCACTGCAAAGTCTGGATGTAGAATGGCCTTCCAGGTTAGTTTGATCTAGGAGCTCAAAGACACCCAGGACTTACTTAGTTCATTACAAAAAAATTTTTTTAAGTAAACTCTACCCCCAATGTGGGCCTCAATTTCTAGGACCCTGAGGTTGAGAGTTGCATGCTCTACTGACTGGGCCAGACAGGTGACCTAGTCATTCTCTTCTTGCCTCCTTCCATCTTCTCCCTCCCTCCTTTCCTTCCTTCCTTCCTTCCTTCCTTCCTTCCTTCCTTCCTTCCTTCCTTCCTTCCTTCCTTCCTTCCTTCCTTCCTTCCTTCCTTCCTCCCTTGTAAGCTCTATGCCCAATGTGGGGCTTGAACTCACCACCCAGAGATCAAGAATTGCATGCTTAACTGACTGAGCCAGCCATGTTAGAGAAAAATAGATTTCTCCTCCAAATATCAAAGAAAACACTGGGCTTCATTTTGCTTAAACCAGTAATGTGCTCATCAGTTGCTATGATCAGAGTAATGCCACTGAGGATAGATCTCTGAGGTAAAAGATGACTGGCTCAGACTTTTTGGGCCTGGAACTAAAGGGTTATCAGTTCTACCCATAGCTAAGCATAGAGGAGCAGCTCTGGGTACTTTTAGGAACAGGAGAATGGGGAAATGAATTTTAGGTCATCAATTCAACAATTGCCCACCTTACTTTGCTTCTTTATCCTCTGCTAACCACAGTTTCTTGGCTCCTCTTCTTTCAATTGGAAGGTCCTAAACTTGGTTTATAATTCCCATGCCCTGTCCCACTCCCCACCAACCCTTATTCTATTCATATACAAGGTCTGTTCTTCGAAGGATGGTTCTATGAAAGACAGAAATTTCCCTGAAACTCATTGTTTCCCACCTGAAGCAATGGGTCATGCTAAGAAGCCCTTTCTAGAGTATCTAGAGCAAAGACCAGATGAATAATAAGATCTAGGAGTCAGAGCCTGCTGGAAACATGACATTGTCAGGATGAAACCAGTATTTGGTCAGCATGGTTCTAGCCCAGTATAGATAAGATGTACAGTAAAAATAGGATGATAGGACTGGTGACCCTGGGCATGCCATCAAAGGTAAAGCTTCCTGGATGATGGGAGGCCTAGGACCTCTACTATCTAAAGTGCATCCCTGGTCAGGGATGTGATGTGCTGCTTACAAAGGACTCGTTGGCCCCTATAGCTGACAGTGCAGGGAGAACCAAGGGCAGGACACAGGAGTTCAGGGCCTTGAAGACAAGAGAGTAAAAACAATCAAGATTTCCCCAGCTAGATGGGACAAAGAGCATCTCCCATTGAGTGCCATGACCTTCCGTCATTCACAAAATATTTAGTGAATTCTGACCGTGTGCTAGGGGCTTTGCTGGCTCTGGAGCTACAATGGTGCACAAATTGTCCCTGTTCACATGGAGACTACAGCAGGTTAGGGCATGTATTGGTCAAGTTTCTTTTGGCTTTAGGAAATGAAATGTCCTTGTAGGCTTGTTGGAAGAATGCTAGAGGTTCTTAGAGAATTCACAGGGACTAAGGTCGCTTGGGACCCCCTCACCACCTAGAGGGTAACCTCCTCCTCTGAGAGTGCTCTTGTTAGTGGAAGGGGTTTCTGTGTCCAGTCTCTGTGGGTATCACTTCCAGATTCCTGAAAGGAGAATCTGTTTGGTTCGCCCTGAGCAAATCAACTATGGTTCAGGTCCCAAGATTGTGAGGTACAGGAAGGGTTGTCGGAGTCCTGCCCTATCTGTTGAGTGTGGTTTCCAGGGAAGGGCAGAATGCCATGCACTTGGAAGATCCCTGTGGACAGGGAGGTAGATGAGCAAGGGCAATTGTGGCCCAGTGTTACCAGTGCTGTGTAAGGGGAAACATGAAGTTATGTGGGAGCATATCAGTCAAGAGTCTTTGGGAGGCAAGGTTTGGAAAACCAACTTGGGCAAAGAGGGAATTTATTAAAAAAAGATTTTATTTATTTGTTTGAGAGAGGGAGAGCAGAGGGAGGAATGGGGGGCGGGGAAGAATTCCAAGCAGACTCCTCACTAAGCATGGAGCTTGAAGTGAGGCTCAATCTCACAACTGAGATGGTGACCTGAGTAGAAGCAAGAGTCAGATACTTGACTGACTGAGTTGCCCCAAAGGGGAATTTACTGGAAAGCTCACAGTGAGAAGGGTGAAGGGCAGGTGGTATCAGTGATCACTAGACCAGGGACCAGAATGTTACTAGGTATTTTGTTTCTCAATCTCTCAGCCCCACTTCACTTTGTTGTCAAATTCTTTCTCTCAGCAAAGCTTTCTTTCTTTCTTTAAAAAAAAAAAAGGGATCCCTGGGTGGCGCAGCGGTTTAGCGCCTGCCTTGGGCCCAGGGCGTGATCCTGGAGACCCGGGATCGAATCCCACATCGGGCTCCCAGTGCATGGAGCCTGCTTCTCCCTCTGCCTCTCCTCTCTCTCTCTCTCTCTCTCTCTCCCCTCTCTGTGACTATCATAAATAAATAAATTAAAAAAAAAAAGATTTTAGGGATCCCTGAATGGCTCAGTGGTTTAGTGTCTGCCTTTGGCCCAGGGCGTGAGTCCTGGGATCAAATCTGCGCATGGGCTCTGTGCATGGAGCCTGCTTCTCTGCTTCTCCCTCTGCCTGTGTCTCTGCCTCTCTCTCTCTCTGTGTGTGTGTCTCTCATGATTTTATTTATTTATTCATGAGAGACACACAGAGAGAGAGAGAGGCAGAGACACAGGCAGGGAGAAGTAGGCTCCATGCTGGGAGCCTGATGCGGGACTCGATCCAAGGACCCCAGGATCATGACCTGAGCCAAAGGCAGACCCTCAACTACTGAGCCACCCAGGCACCCCAAGTTGACTCTATTAAATGTGGAAGGGGACAACACAAAGATATCAGGACCAGGAGGTGAGAGTCATGGGAGGCTGCCCCAGAGCTATCTTAGGCTATTCTATTCCCCATAACATATCCTGCAGAACTGGGATGTTGAACATTGATACATGGAAATGGGGATCTGTAGTCAAGTCAGTTTGAGAAAGGATATGTTAAGCCAAGTTAAACAAGTTCCTTTCCTGCAGTGTTTTCACTCAGCTGTTAGTATATTGATACCTGCTTTGAGGCCCTGCTTTCAGGGAGTAGGGTAAATAACGCCAAAATTTCTCATTCTTAATTTTTTCCTCTAGTGGGCCCTTCTCCCCTACCCCACCCCATCCTCGCTTTCTTCCCTGCAAAAGCTTATCAGAGTGCTGCCTGTCTCCTGTTAAAAATGTACATTTCTGGGGGCACGAGGCTAGCTCAGTTAGAAGAGTGTGTGACTCTTGATCTTGGGGTTGTGACTTTGAGCACCACATTGGGTGTAGAAATTACTGAAAAAATAAATAAACTTTAAAAGAATGTGCATTTAGGGCACCTGGGTGGTGTAGTCGGTTAAGCATCCAACTCTTGGTTTTGGCTTAGGTTGTGTCTGGGTCATGAGATGGAGCCCACATAGGACTCTGCAGTCAACGCAAAGACAGCTGGAGTTTCCCTCTCTCCCCCTCCTTTTGCCCCTCCCCCACCACATTCATTCTTTCTAAAATAAATAAATCTTTTTTTTTTAGTGTTTTTTATTTTTTATTTTTATTTATTTATTTTTTTTAAAGATTATTTATTTATTTTATTCATGAGAGACACACAGAGAGAGAGAGAGAAAGAGAGAGGAGAGAGAGAGAGGCAGAGGGAGAAGCAGGTTCCATGCAGGGAGCACGACGTGGGACTCGATCCCGGGTCCCCAGGATCACACCCTGGGCTGAAGGCGGCGCTAAACCGTTGAGCCACCCGGGCTGCCCTATTTTTTATTATTATTTTTAAGGATTTTATTTATTTATTTATTCATGAGACACACACACACACACACACACACACACACACACACACAGAGGCAGAGACATAGGCAGAGGGAGAAGCAGGCTCCATGCAGGAAGCCTGATGTGGGACTCAATCCCAGGACTCCAGGATCAGGCCCTGGGCTGAAGGCAGTGCTAAACCTCTGAGCTACCCGGGCTGCCCTAAAATAAATAAATCTTTAAAAAACATATGTTTCTGGCAAAGCGATATTTTCCTTTGGAGCTGCTTGTCCTTGACCCTCCAAAGCCTTCCTATTCATTTGGCAATTCACATCATTGCCAACTGGGCAATGATTAAAACTGGGAATGATTAAAAAGTAAAGGAACATGTTTTCTTGTGAGGTGAATGGTCAATCTCTAAGGAAATTCTACAAATAAGTCTCACAAAACTCCCTTTGTTGGCAATAGTGTTGGGTGATAGTCATATAGTGGCCAATACTGTTTGAAGGCCAGCAACCATTTGTATGTGAAAATTTGGGTTGCTTCTTTAAGATATATTTGTTGGTGGAAATACAAGGTGTGGGTTAGTAATATCTTGTAACTTAGAGGTTTTGGCAGTAAATACTGAAACTTTCAGTTTTGGAACCTTCTCTAACCTCCTCTTGTCTAAGTGGGTTTTGTTGTTGTTGTTTCTTCTGTTTAGGTTATTTGTCATGGCAATAACCCAATTTATTTGAAGTGTTTTTATCACATTTCTCTCAGCTGGTTATACCATCTTGAATTATTTAACTTGGTATAAACACTAAGGTATGTATATGAAAGCTCCTACACCATATGTTTTATGGAAATGTGCTTATTTAGATGTTTCCAGGCATAGCATCTGCTCTTATGCATCTTTTATAATATTTTGCATGGAGCTCATATAATAATTGATCTTCACCATCTGATAATTTTCATTAAAGAGAGTTTCCTATGCTTTTGATAAATGGTCATTCTTAATATTTTGGAGCAAAAGAGGATCTAAATTAAAAATAAGAAGTGATCAAAAAAGGCTTTCCTGAGGTCTTTAATTTTCATTATCTGCTGCCTACTTTTTAGAAAGAGCTGATATCTGTGCATTTAGAAGAGTAAGCTCATCTGAACATTATTTTAAATGGAAAAACCCAAGTTTATTCAACCTGTTATTCCCATGGAAGTCTAGGTCCATAAAGGCTGCTGAGAATAAATTCTCCTTTCTATCCTTCTGTGGACTGAAAATTTGGGCTTACTCTGGGTTCCTGCTGACAGTGTTCTGAGGTAGCCTGGTCTTCCTGCACAAAATGGAGTTTCACAAATATCCAGTGTTACCTAATGGCCTCTTTTAAATTGCAAATCCACCTTAAGATTCTTTGGTTTTCTCTATGGAGAGAAGACTTAATAAATAAATCTCCAAATTCAATCCCACAAAGACCTGTATGTGCACAGCTACTAATTTCAGAAAACAGTGAATCATGCAATAAGCTACATCTACCTTCTTGAAATAGCATTTGAAACAACCTATTATTAATTACATTTCCTGAGTTCCCAAAACCAGAAAATTGGCTCTATCTAGAGGAACTTCTTGATTTACCAAAATATACATTGGTTCGAATGCAGTAAAGGAAATGCAACCATCTTGACTATAAAATCTCCTGCTTTTAAAAAGTAGGAGAGGTCCCCGAGGGCCTCCAGGTCTCCATAGAGAGATTGGCAAACCACTAGCAGGGTGCAGGATGATTTTAGGTGGTACATGGATAAACCTTCAAAAACAATATAATTATCATTTACTCATTGTAGTGGGTCGAATAATGTCTTTCTCAAAATTGGTGTCTACCCAGAACCTCAGAGTGTGACCTTATTTGGAAATAAGGTCTTTGCAGATGTAGCTAATTAAGGCTCTTTAGATGAAATAATCCTCGGGTTAGGGTGGGCCTTGAATCTAATCACTGGTGTCTCTATAAGAGAAAGAAGAGGGAGGAATACCCCGCTGGCTTAGTCCCTTGGGCATCTGCCTTCTGCTCAGTTATGATTCTGGGGTCCTGGGAGTCCTGGGTCAGGCTCTCTGCTCAGAGCCTCCTTCTCCCTGTTCCTCTGCCTGCTTGTGCTCTCTCTCTCTGTCAAATAAATAAATAATATCTTAAAAATAAAAGGAAGAGAAAAGAGGAGATTGGACACAGACATATGGAGAAAAAGTTCATGTGAATATGGAGATAGAGATTGGAGTGATGTGTCTACAAGCCAAGGAACATCAAGAAGCCAAGAGAGGGGTATAGGATAATTTCTCCCTCAAAAACTACAGAAGTGGGGATCCCTGGGTGCCTCAGCAGTTTAGAGCCTGCCTTCGGCCCAGGGTGTGATCCTGGAGTCCCGGAATTGAGTCCCACGTCAGGCTTTCTGCATGGAGCCTGTTTCTCCCTCTGCCTGTGTCTCTGCCTCTGTCTCTCTCTCTGTGTCTTTTGTGAATAAATGAATAAAATCTTAAAAAAAAAAAAAAAAAAGAAAAAAAGAAAAAAACTCCAGAAGTAACAGACCCGAGTGACACCCTTATTTTGATCTTCTGGTCTCCTGAACTATGATATGAAAGAATACATTTTTGTTGTTTTAACCCACCCACTTCATCATAATTTGTTACAGCAACCTTAGGAAATGAATACATTTTAAGAAATGCATTACACAATATATACATGGTGTGTAAAGCCTGTGATTTCACAGCTGGTACTGTTTAGACTAGTATTCTCTAAATTTATTTAGGTAGCAAAACATGCATTGATTTAAAAAATAAAAGTAAAATTTAGGAGGCAGGAAGATATTGCAAAGCTGGGGTGGCCAGCATGTGGATGGAGGACCAGTTTGGGAGGCACTGCTATTGCTGCCCATAGGCCACTTCCATCTGGAGGGGGCATTGTGGAGATACGGGTCAACTCTCATCTTCGCCCTTAATCAACTCTGTGACTTTGGGTAAAATACAAATAATGGCCTCAAGAAGACCCACCTTCCTCAGCAGTAAAATGGGGACAATAATAAATACCAAAGCTTATGTAGGGATTATGAATTCCTTTTCCTTCAGCCTTGGAATACTGAAAGCTTAGTTATCCAAACCAATTCCATTAACTTTGAGGGTGGGGAGCTCCTGGCATCTGGGTTGATCTCTAAAAGAACATTTTGTAATCAGTGCCCTCAAAAGTGAGTTGCAGGGCTGAGCAATATTGGAAGTGAATTGTGGTTTAGCAGTAGGAACTGATGCAAGTCACCCTTGATGAGTCATAGCCAGTCAAGTTTCTATTATTTCTGGGTCTTCTGTGTTTTAACCAGTTTTGATGGCTTTTGTTTCTCCCTCTTTCAACTCTATCCTCCTGGAATTCACAAAGCAAGGAAGAGAACTCTAGATGGAATGTGACATATCTTAGATACAGGAACATATGTATTTCAGAAAGGTCAGAGGTGTTTTGTAAATTTGATGCAAAACCCTGGAAATACTCTTAGGATGGTTTTCTAAGCAGACTTGGCTGGAACTAGCAAAGTGGATTGCAGTGGAAATGACACAGCTGACATCTGCTATGTGCTCACCAATGGGTAGACACTGTGTTCAATGGTATCTCATTCAATCAGTCCCAAAATCTCTGAGGCAGGTATTGCTATTAAATTTCTTATTTTACAGATGGGAAAACTGAAGCATGGAGAAGTTAAGTAACTTGTCTGAGATCACATAAACATGAACTTGTTCAAGATCATCACACAAGGTAGTTTGCCTTGGGAATCTGCTCTCTTAACCTCCTTATTATATGGTAGGAAAGCTTAATAAATGGGGAAATACAGGAAGGGGAAGAATGCCCCTAAATTGTGCAAGACATAGCATTTGGTCTTTGGAGTCAGGCAGGTCTTATTACAACCCTGGCTCCGCTACTTAGCAACTATTTGACTTAATACCTAAACTCTAGGAACCTCAGATTTTGCATCTGTCAAGTGAATGCGGTAATATCTACATCATAGCATTCCTGCGGGAATTAAATAAAATGTTGTCTATCCAATACATGGTGGGATGCGGGGGAAATAAATAGCCTGGATCGTACCAAGAATTTCTTCAGAGGTGACTTCCCTCATCCTCACAACAACACTTTGAGGTAGATATTCTTATTATCACTCCTGTTGTACAGGTAGGAAAGTTAAGGTTTGGAGACATATCAAACAACTTTTCTAACATTACACTCAGCATGTGGCGGAGCCAGAATTCAAATTTAGGAATGGTTCCACAGTGCAAGCTCTCACCTGCTTCCTTCTGCATGTGAAAAAGACCTGGGAATTGGAGTTAAGTACAAGCTCGAGGAGGTTCTACAAGTACAGCAGCGGGAGAAAAAGCCAGTTCACGTTCAGGGTACATTCATGCAAAAAGAGGATTCAGCGTGTACGATATATTCTCTGTTGTTTAGATGGCACCTACAGTAAGTAGTGTGTCCAAGTTTGGATGATGCTTTTTAACAGGTACTAAAAAACTGGAAATGACTATGATGATGAAAATAGGGGTTGAAAATTATCTCAAGTGAGAAACAGCTGAAAATGTTTGGGTTTGGTGAAAATGCACAAAGGGGTCAGGAAGCTAGATGTGTTTGGGTCCAGCAGGCTGACCGTAGCTTGGTATAATCACTATGAGTCCTGACTCTGTACCCAGACTTGCAAGTTCAAGGATCCTACTGTATTAATTAATGAATATTCAGAGTTGCTCATATACTTGGCAATTGACTCACACTAACCAAACCTCTAAGAGACTGCTGCATATGTCAGAATGTTAACTAACTGCTTCAAATAGGAACATAAGCACCCAAAAGATTTTATACATGTATTAGCTGATCAGAGCACCTTTTTGTTTTAAGGGGGGTTTTATATTCTTTGGTCAGAATCTGTATAACATTGTGGTAAGCTAACTTGTTAGCCTGAAAGGAGGGTAAAATTGCAAGCCCTTGAGATTTTTTGACTCAGGATGATGGTTGAGAGTTGATGTCTCATTATTTTATTAACTGAACTTATTCATATGAACAATATTCCATATGTGCTTTTGAACATCTGTATCTTGTCTGCAAATTGTTTTGATTCTTTACTTGTTTTTCAGTCGGGTTGTTTTTAATTGGGTGGTAGATTTCTATTGTTTTTCCTTTTCCTACAGTGTAAAGCATTTTTTAAAATGATGTGTAACATTAGACAAAATTATTTAAAGTCAGTACATTTTTATTTAAGGAATTTTTACATGTTGTGATTCCTTCCAATGGCCTATCAGGTTCAGAATAGTTTCTCTAAAGTTTGAGTCAGGGTTTATCTTCCAGATAGGTCTTTTAAAAAGAATCTATGCTTAATTCACTGTCCTGTGTTCATTGTATATATATATATAATATAATATAATATATGAATTTAATATAATAATAATTATATATTACATTTATATGTTATATAACATAATATATTTTATATATTATAAATAACATACAATTATATATTAATTTATAATAATTATTAATATAATCATATATTATATATTATATAATTAAATATTATATAATTATTATTATATAATATAATTTATTATATAATATATAATATATTATATATATTAGTTGGGCTTCTTTTATCTTCATTTGAATATGGAACTACTGATGGCATACTTCAAACATTTCCCCACCTAGAATCTTTGAGACCTGATTTCTTCAAGTGATTTGCTTTAGGGTCACTTTTAGGACCACAGATCCAATGAATAATTCTGTGAGTAAAGCAAAACCACATAGTTACTCTATGAGACATTTTCAATGATATGGCACCTTTTCCGCAGGAAAAGCCCCGTGCAGATAGACCTCAGCTATCTATTGGGTTGTTTCTAATTGATTGATAGGTTCTTTATATAAATGTATGTGTATATAAAAATATTAATCCATGTTTAGATAATTCAGATAAAATGAGATATAGATGTTATACATCATAAAATAATGAGGTATCAAATTTTGTTATATCAATTGCAATATTGCCTGTCATAATTCACTTGCTTTTGACTTTCTATTTATTTTATTTCCAGTATAGTTAACATACCATATTGTGTTAGTTTCAGGTGTATAATACAGTGATTCAACAACTCTATACATTACTCAGTGCTCATCATGATATGTGTGCTCTGTAATCCCCTTCACCTGTCTCACCCATGCCCCACCTTCTCCCCTCCGAGAACCATCGGTTTGTTCTCTAGGGTTAAGTGACTTACTTTCTTTATATTTCTTCTTCCATACCCCATGATGTATCTGGGTTTATTTATTTATTTATTTATTTATTTATTTATTTATTTATTTATTTATTTTTAAGATTTTATCTATTTATTCATGAAATTCAGAGAGAGAGAGACAGAGACATAGGCAGAGGGAGAAGCAGGCTCCATGCAGGGAGCCCGACATGGGACTCAATCCCGGGATTCCAGGATCACGCCCTGGGCTGAAGGTGGCACTAAATTGCTGAGCCACCCAGGCTACCATGGAATTTTGATTAAAATTGCATCACATGTATTATTTAATTTGGGGAGCATTAATATCTGTATAATATTGAACCGTTTTATCTAGGAATATCTTTTATGGCTTTCATTAAAATTATATGGTTATCTTCAATAAATTTCATACTTTTAAGTTTTTTAATGTAATTCAAGGTTTCATTGGAATTGAATTATAGCACTCTTCTATATTACATTAGTCTTGCTGATTATGGAAAAGCTGTAGATTTTCATATGTTAATTTTGTTTCTACCTTTCTGAAAATTATAATTAGTCCGTGGAGATATTATTGATTGCCTTAGATTTTCTGGGCATATATCTACTTTGCCAATGTATTTATAAATATTTCATGTTTATTTCTTTTTTCTGATCTTTTTGTATTGACCAGTAACTCTAGGGCAAAATTATTGACTCTATAAAAGTAGGCATCATTATATCTTGCTCCTGACTTTTATGGAGATGTGGTATTTTACTCTTCAGGGTAGTTTACAGATACCTTACTTTTCAGAATGATATTTGAAAATTGGCAAAATGTTGATAATTGTTGAAGAGTGATAGGTACACAGAGCTCATTATTTTTTCTGTGTGTATATGTTAGAAATTTCCATAATAAAGAATTAAATGAAAAAAAACAGTTGAATTTGAAAAAAAAAGGATTGTTTTAAGTTTTTGGTGGAAAACCCTTTTTAATTTAAGGAAGTAGCTTTCTTTCCTAGCGTATTGTAAATTTTCTCTTTGGGATGGGTATAAAATATGTATCTTCGAAAAACTATTTTGAAAGAAAAACTGTGACAGGGCCTACCTATCTCAAAAGGCCAAGGAAAAGTATGAGAATCTCAATATAAAAAATTGAGAACTCATTCACCAAATAGTTAGATTGGCTTCTCTCTTTTCATCAACTGACAGTTTTCAATAAAAAGTAGAAGTGCCTCTAGGGCCCTAGCACATTGCTGAAAAAACAGAAGAGACTAAATAAATAATGTATCATTGATAGAGGGTTTTTGGAGGAGAGAGATGTAGGTCATGGTAGCTGTATTGTACCACCCAGGTCCTCTCTCAGGACTGAAGGACTTACCCCCACAGCTGCCTGGATTATAGTTGGCTGACACTCTTCAGCTGCCAGTCCTTTCCAGGAATTGCCCGTGGCTGAAAAGAACCACGTTGTTCAAGCTTCTGCTCCCTTCCCAGGAGCAGCTGCATCCAATGACTGGCCTGCGTGAGGCTGTAAAATTCCAGTTCCCTTGCCCAATGGAGAACAGGTTGAAAGGGCTTTCCCAGCTTCCCATTGAGCTCCATGCTGGGTAGCTGAGGGTTGCCAGATAAAATAAATGTAGTTGGCCAGTTAACTTTCAATTTAGGACAAACATCAGTATGTCCTAAATATTGCATGGGGCACATTGCTGCTAAAATTCTTTTTGCTGTTTATCTGAAATTCAAAGTTAATTATGTGTTTATTTGCTAAATCTGGCAGCCCAGTGAGGCATGGTGACCTGACTTCTCCTGTGAGCCTGCTTCTTTCCCTTATTCCACAGCTGTTGATTCTCGAGAGCACTCCCCAACCAACTCCCGGCATGAAACGGTTGTCTCGGAGTCTACTTTCTCAGTAACCAGCCTGCAATAGAGAATTAACATAAAACACCTTTTCTGGCCCTGCCCCGCCTTCAGAACCAATTGAGAGATTGGCATGTGGGTCCAAATGACAGAGATCTCCTTAGGTTGATTATTGAAGAGTGGAGACTGGAGAACGGGGCTAAGTCTGAGGGCCTACCGGGTTTCCTGAACTGTCATGTACTCAGAGCGCCTCACCGAGCTGGCTCTGTAGCTGGTCCTGTCACCTGTTCACCAATTAGGTAAGTCATTCCTCATCTACTGGGGGGAAGGGAGGGCAAGAAGCCAGGACTGTTAGCTCTTGCTACCATGCCTCTACATGAAATATGAAGCCAAGGGAAAGAGGCCTCTCAGTAAACATGGCTTTTGTGCAGGATAAAAGTGGCCGTGTTCCAATGGTCGGTGCAAATGATCGTTTATGAACCTGATGCAAAATAGGCTGAGACCTTCGAAAGTATGAGTTCTGTGTCCTTTGCCTCCTCTGACTTTTCTCCTCTAAGTGAGGGATTTCCTCAGGACTTAACCCTTGTCTCTCTTTTTGATCTGTGTGATCTGCTTTGTCAAGCTAGCTAGCCTTCACGTAATGCTTTCAGACGCTTGACTTCACACGTGCTTCGCCCCCTTCTCCCAAGCTTCATTGGGTTCGGTATCCCACAGTTTCATCCCCTACCCCTCAGTTTTCTGGAAATATCTCAAATACGGTATGTTTTGCTTCTGTCCCACTCTTGCTTGGGTGGGAACAGATTCTCACTCAGGTTGCCAAGCAATGAGGAATCTGTTGTGAGGAGAACGCACATGGGAACCCGAGGAAGCAAACGTCGAGGCTTCAGGAGCAGCAGGGACTGGAGGATGGGACAAGACATGAGTGGCATTTGTTTTTTAAATTTTCAATGCACCTGTTTCTTGAATACTCCCCATGTGCTGGGCCAGGAACGAATCCCAAAACACCCAGTGAAGGACCTCGGCTGTAGCTGAGTGTTTCACTCTTAAAGGGCCTCACTTTCTGTGTGTGTCGCTTCCATCTGGGGTAACTGCTGGCTTAGGTTCTCCCCTCTGTCTCACAGCTACAGTGTCTCTTCATTTTACTTGTGCTTTATGGTTCTTCTCAAGGTTATGACTCTTCTTGGCATCCTTTTAGGGTCACCTACATGTAACAGCCTCATTTTCTTGTGTGTATGTGGGTGTTTTCCCCCCAGACTCCTGAGACAAGTAATTTGAATGTATGCTCAGGGCTGCTCATAGGTCCCTGATCAGCCTATAAGTGGGCAGCCCCTGGGTCAGATGCTGACATCAGTCTAACCAGTTATGGCTAGAGGGATAATGTGGTCCCTGAGGACTGCTCCTTTACCCCCACTTGCAAGCCCTGCATCAGGGTAAGTGCAATGATCAGTGTGGGTCCTTCTCTTCCCTAAAAGGAGGCTCTGACTCTTCCCTTTTGTTAAAGGAACAACCATTCTTGCTTTCCAGTTAGTTTGGAAACATGGGTCTCATATTTGAATCTATTTTTCTCTTGATTTACAACCTTGTACCTGCCAAACCCTACTGATTCTTTATAGACTGTCAGCCAGCTCAGGCTTCTATACCCAAATACTGCAGACTGGATGGCTTAAACCACAGAAACCTACTTCTTATGGTTCTGGAGGCTGGAGAGTCAAAGATCAAGATGCCAGCATGGAAGGTCAGGTCCTGATGAAGGCTGTCTCCCTTGCTTTGTGGATGGCCATCTTCTCACTGTCCTTATAAGGCAGAGAGAGTGCAAGCTCTCTGTTGGCTCCCTTTACAAAGGCTCTAGTCCCATCGTGAGGGCCTCACCCTTTTTTTTTTTTTTTTTTTTTTTTTTTAGGGCCTCACCTTTGTAATCTCATCTAATACTTATTACCTTCCCAAAGGTCCCATCTCCCAATACCATTTCTTTGGGTGTTAGGCTTCAATGTATGAATTTTGGGGGGACACAAACATTTAGTCCACAACTTGGGCTATTATCTGTTCTCTTGTCTTCTTTCTCACCATAACTGTTCAAATCCAGAAACTCCATATATCTTTCTTTGACCCTTACAATAACCTCCTAACGTATTTTTCCCTATTCTTCTGATTTCACGTCCTGCTTCTAGACTTTCTTAAAGTTCATCTCTTATCCTTTTGCTGCTCAAATAACTTTAATAGCTCCCTGCAGTTAATTGAATAAAGTTCAAATGCCTTCACTCGGTATTCAAGGCCCTTCATGAGGTAGGCCAATGGGTGTTTTTAATATGTTTTCCAATCATTTTTTTCATGTTTTCTATCTTTGAGTCTGTGTTTCTTAAAGTGTAGTCCTCAGGACAGCTGACCCAGATTTACTTGGATGTTGCTGAAGGTAGTTTCTTAAGAGCTTCCCTACAAACAGTGAATGATACCTCTGTGATATCTCAGTACAGGAATCTATTTTGAAAACAGGAATCCCCGATGATTCTTATACACTATTAAACTTCAGGAGTGTACCCAGTAGTCAGTGAGGAATAGGAGAGTGCTTATTTTTGTGGATACTCTGGGAGAGGTCAGGAGTGGTTTTTTTTTATGGTGTAAGGTAGGGATTAGGCTTCTCTGGTGGTTTTACCATCATTAAAAATGGCCAGTTCATTCTATGCATCAAATTGCTGGTGATTCTAATTTTTTTTTTTTTAAGATTTATTTATGAGAGAGATCGAGAGCACAAGCAGGAGAAGGGGCAGAGGAAGAGGGAGAAGCAGAATCCTCACTGAGCTGAGAGCCAGACACAGGGCCTGATCCCAGGACCCTGGGATCATAACCTCAGCTGAAAGCAGACACTTAACTGACTGAGCCACCCAGGCCGCTCTGATTCTAATTCTTTAAAGCAATGATTTTCTTTCTTTTCTTAAGGCAGTGATTTTTCAAGCCGTGCTCCATGGAACACTCAGAGTCCCCACAGAAAGTGATGGGTACCTTAGTAGATGGGCTTCATGACTTCCTTTTGTCTACTTTCACTGAAATAATTCCAGTTTTATCTGTGTTACATTTTCAAGTTTTTTTTTTAATATTTATTTATTCATGAGAGACACACAGAGAGAGGCAGAGACACAGTCAGAGGGAGAAGCAGGCTCCCTGCAGAGAGCCGGATGTGGGACTTGATTCCAGGACCCTGGGATCATGACCTGAACCAAAAGCAGACACTCAACCACTGAGCCACTCAGGTGCCCACATTTTCAAGTTCTAAGATTATATTTGGTTTTTGTCTTTTTTGGGGGGAGAGGGGGTTTGCTATTTATTTATGACAAATATTACACATCCGTGATCCTGTGTAGGAAACAATGCTGTTGGCCAATCAGAGGATGCTGTCATCCAACTTACCCAGTCTTCTAATGGCCCCACAGATAGTATAGGCTTTAAACTGGCTATTAAATCTGCCTGTCATCTTCTTAACCTTGGCCACATTCATCTGCATGGATGTGTGGTTCTTGGTACCCATGGTTGCTAGCAGAGTGTTTCTGCAGCAGAGACAGGCCCACAGGCTCCCTGGCCTCATTCTGCATGTTGAAGGCATGCCTGCTGCCACTGCCATAAGTAGAAGCACAGAAAGAAAAGTAAGATATGGTTGGAAGAAGTGTTCTGCTTTAAGATTTTCTAAGTGTCTCTGTTCTGGGTTTTCCTTCTTTTCTTTTTTTTGGGGGGTGGTATTTAAATTCAAGTTAGTTAACATATTGTGTATTATCAATTTCAGGTTAGAATTTAGTGACTCATTAGTTGCATATAACACCCAGTTCTGTTCTGGTTTTTTTATTTATTTATTTATTTATTTATTTATTTATTTATTTATTTTTATTTTTTTCTGTTCTGGTTTTAACCATATCTTTTACTCTTCCAACTTTGGAGAAAAAAACCATTTGAGAAATAAATGCAGTAATTAGATGGAGATTTAAAAAAAATCAGCTTTATAATTAATGATGCTCAACTGGGGTTTAGAGCCTGGATCTGTGGCAACAATCAGGTTTTCCAATATCATTTTTCCAAGACTCAACTTTAGGACAACTCACCCACAGGACTAATACCTTTCTCTGATAGTCCTAAGTTTTATTGTTGTTTTTTAAAAGATTTTATTTATATATTTTAGAGATGAGAGATTGTGGGGGGAGGGGCAGAGGGAGAGGGAGAGGGTGAGAGAACACATTAAGGAGACTCCCCACTGAGCACAGAGCCTGATGTGGGGCTCTATCCTAGGACCCTGAGATCATGACCTGAGCCAAAATCAAGAGTTGGATGCCCAACCACTGAGCCACCCATGTGCCCCAGTCCTCAGTTTTTTTATCTTTTATTAATTCTTAGGGTTTCTTTCTTTTTTTAAAAAAATATTTATTTATTTATTCATTCATGATAGACAGAGAGAGAGAGAGAGAGAGAGGCAGAAGACACAGGCAGAGGGAGAAGCAGGCTCTATACCGGGAGCCCGACGTGGGACTCAATCCCGGGACTCCAGGATTGCACCCTGGGCCAAAGGCAGGTGCTAAACCGCTGAGCCACCCAGGGATCCCCAATTCTTAGGGTTTCTATGGACAGTGTGGCAAGTTTCCTTTGATAGAAGAGATGGTCAATTTCTCCAGATGGTCCTGCCTCTTCCCTCCTGAGACCATACTTCTAATACCAACCAACCACAACTTCTCTGTGGATTATTGTTTGCTTTGAGAAGGCTCTGAAATGGGACAGAAGAGGAGCATGAGTTAAATGATGAGCACGGCTGCTCTTCATTCTTGTTTGAAAATGAGTCCCCATTCTATTTCTTATTTCAATTTATGCTTAGCTATGTTAGAGAATATTAGAAGTCAGGCGGTGAGCAAGGATGACAACATTAAATCTTTCAAATAATAGAAAATCAGCAAGACAAAAATGTCCTCAAATCAAAAGCCCAATTACTAAAGTTTCTTTCCTTTAAATAAATTTAAGTATAAAGCAATTAGAGCTCCTACTAACTTGTCATTCTGCTCAGTTTCAGAGGAGTCTCTCTCAGACTGGATAGAATCAATTTCCTCACCATTGGCATTTTCCCACTAGAATGGCTATTGTTTGCTGTGAGAGTTATCAGCACCGTAAACTACATACCTGCTCCTTCATGGCACACAATTGCATTTTACTTTGCAACAGCCTTTGAAATTAGGCCTTGTCATATGACTCACACTGACCAGTGGAATGTGAGTTGAAATGATATGTTACCTCCTGGTGGAAAATTTATGAGCCCGTGTGTACTTTGCTCTATACTTCTGCCCTAGCACTTGTGGAAGTATTGGGTTGAGATGGAACATGTAACAGACGAGGTCCCTGGTTTATTATGCTAAGCAGAATCCCCCTGCTGACTATAATAGACATGTAGTGTGGACTGAAAAACTGTCATTTTTACAAAACTATGTTTTGGAATTGTTTGTTACTACCTAATAATCTAGTTTATACTGACTGATACACTCTCTAAGGAATACTGAAATTGAGTTAATTTAATCTAGAGTCTAAAAGCCCCATTTGTTAAGGAGTGTGAAATGTGACTAGTTCACGTATAAATACAGTTATCAAGAAAAAAAAATTAAAACCTAGTCAAATCCCTTGTATCTTGAGTAGTTATTATAAGCCAGGTGATTTTTCCAGAACCCTGAACTCAGTGTGTCCCTCACTGGACACTCAGTAGGATTAGAAGGAGGGAGAGAGACCGTGGAACACACATGTGCAAAGAGAAAGTCATCCTGGTCTTAGCCTCACCAGGATATTAGTCAGTCTGTGCCAGTTGCTTGGAGACCAAGGCCAATAAATAGAAACTCGGGAGAATCTTTCTCAAGAGATTAATTATGGATTAACTATGGCACGAGGCCCTGTGTTTGCTGCATCTTGGGGAAAATTTATCTATGCATAATGCATCCTGTCTCAGAGAATAGCTTTTGTAAAAATTTAGAAATTTATGAAAGTGATGTGCCCAAGCAGTTCCCTGTTCAACATATTCAAAATCTTCTTAGTCCTATCTGCCTTTTGAGGTCTCTGTTTCCACTACATTTAGGGTAGAACTAAATATGAGCTCTATAAGGCATTGCCTCCACTTTCTTCAGTGAGAAGCATTTCTAGTCCTTGATTACAGTGGCTGTTTTCTTGGGCTCTTGCTTTGGAGTTGGCTTGGCTAAGGGTCTGCACACCAGGGTCTGTAAACAGAACCCAACCTACTGTCTGTTTTTTATACAGTAAAATATAAATTTACATTTATATTTAAACACAATTTGTCACATTAATAAATATAGTCTGTTTTACATTTTAAGTGGTTGAAAAAATCAAAGGAATAATATTTTTGTGACACATGAAAATTATATGAAATCAATTTTGATGTCCATGTACAAAGTTTTATAGGAGTACAACCACGCTGATTTAGTTCTGTATTGCCTGTGGCTTCTTTCACAGTTGAATAGTGGCAATTGAGACTGGATGGTCTACGAAGACTAGAATATTTATTAGTCAGCCACTTGTAGGAAGTTTGCTGACTGCTAGCCTAGGCAAACGAGTTTTGCCTCTCAGCCAATCCCTGACTTGAAACTCTTGTTAATGTGGCTGATGTATTCTTCGGGTCCCAGTGAAAATCAATACTTCTATAGTAAGTTCTAGCTTGGACCTTGTTTTTCCTGTTTTTTTTTTTTTTTTTTTTACTTTTTTTTGGGCTCGACTAACTTCTGATACTTCAGAGGAACAAAATCACTTTCTTCTTTGCCTATCTTTTTACTTTATTTTTCTTTTTCCTGGACCAATCATCTCTTCCTAACATATTCCTTTTTTACTGTGGCTTTTCTTCATAATCAGAGTGATGAGCTCAAGGAGTTATGCTCGAAGCATTCATTGTTGACATGCATCTTGTCTGGTTTCAACTTTTTAAAGTGTACAGCTTCATCTAGGCGATACTCTTCCATGAGATTAGCACCTGTCTAGGTCTAGACTCAGTAGATGATCATCTTGCCTGGCTCCCCCTTAGTATGTTTCATTGTTTTCCTGCATCTTTAAGTCTTTTTTTTTTTTTAAATTTTGTTTATTTATGAGAGAGAGACAGAGACACAGGCAGGCTCCATGCAAGGAGCCGGAGGTGGGACTGGATCCTGGGTCTCCAGGATCATGCCCTGGGCTGAAGGCAGCACTAAATCACTGGGCCACCCGGGCTGCCTGGCATCTCTAAGTGCTAACTATAAACCCCCTAGGCTTGTTTCCTCAGGATATAAGCAATTCTCGTGTCTCTTCTTAAAATACCATGTCATCCTGAAACCTACTCAATAGATTTTAAGAATTCTGCCCTGGCAGTCTCAGTCCTCCCTCTCCAATCTGCCTGCATATTCTATAATGACCTGATGTAGCTTACACTACAGACATTTATTCTCTCACAATTCTGGAGGCCAGAAGTTGGAAACCAGAGTGTTGGCAGGAAGGAACCCTTCCAGCCTTGTCTCCGGCTTGTTGATGGCGGTCTTCTCTTTGTATCTCTTTACATCATCTTCTCTCTACGTGTGTTTACGTCTTGTGTCCTAATGTGACAGCAGTCATACTAAATCTTAATCTGGTACAACATGATTTTACTTTAACAGATTGTATCTGCAAGGATCCTATTTTCAGATAAAGTCACATTCTGAGGTAGTACTGGGGGTTAGGGCCTCAACACGTGAATTTGGGGGGGGTGGGGACACAACTCACTCAAGCTTCTCTCCCATTCCTTGGCTCTTCTTCCTCCATTAGTTTTTTTTTGTACTCCGGGTAGCTTCTCTCTCCTGCTATCAACTCATCTTCTCGTTTTATAGCATCATTTTTATGGGCAGTTAGATTGGAACATATATCCTTTTATCTTTTTGGTGTTCGAGCTTGGCTTTGAAGATTTCTTATTCTTCTTTCATAGCAGTTTAAGTTTTTCTCTAGGGTCTTTTCCTTTCTCATAAGGAGTTCTCTTTTCTTCCTCTAGAGTCTAACCTGGTCAACTACTGTTCTTTTATTTTTTTCATTTTTCTGTCTTCTATTCTCCCTCTGCTAGAAAAACTGAAGCATGTCCTTTAGAATCAATGCATTTATATTCTTATTTCCTGGGGAAAATTGATTCCCAAAGGCAATATGCCAGGCAGAGGCCTTTAACATTTTTTTTCATTTTAAAATTTAATTGGAAAAATGAAAAACAGTTGTGGTAAGATACACATAAAAACTGTCTTAACCATTTTTTAAGTGTATAGTTCAAAATGTAAAATATATCAATGTTGTTGTGTTTAAATTATTTTTAACCTTTGGTTTACAATTTCATTGAGTTGTTTGTCTTCCTTATGCCAAGAAGATGACATATCCCTGCTGGAATGGATACTTAGCTTCTTCTCTAAATTTTTATTATGAGAATTTTTAGATATGAAGAAAAGTTGAAAGAAGTATGGACACTCATATACCTACATTCAACAATATTATTTAAGTGCATTTAATCTGTTTGTATTATTATATGCATAAATATATATGTATTTTGTGTTTATGAATGTATATATGTATGAAAAATATATTATTTTTTGTACTGCCTGAAAGAAAATTATGGAAATAAGGGAACTTTGTCCATTATTTTTCATCATATATCACATAAAAATAAGGATAGTCTCTTATAGAACCACAATAGCAGTATCGCACCAAAGAATTTCCTAATATCATCTAATATTCAGTCCATGTTCAAATTTCACCAAAATGTCTTTTATAGATTTTTTAGGTTGATTTTGAGAGCCAGCAAAGTTCATGCATTGCTTTCCATTTCTTTTCATCTACTAAGACACTTTTCACTCATTTGTATTTGAAGCCAAAATTTGAGTCTCTAAAATAAAAAATCCATAGTGGACGTAGGTAAATTAACAAATTACGGTGGACAAACCAAATGATTTCAAGAGATTTATACTTAGTTCTTTCTTTGGTCCTAGAACTGTTAAAAATCAAAATAAGATGGGAAGGAATAGAACCTGGGTCTGCTGAACCATTGCCACCTATTACTGACCAGTTGCTACAATTAGGAGGCTGTCTTTTGTGATTTTGTGCACTTACTGTCTTTTGTAAATTTAAACCCTAGTCTTAGGGACTCCTGGGTGGCTTAGCAGTTGAGTGTCTGCTTTCGGCTCAGGGTGTGATCCTGGAGTCCCAGGATCGAGTCCCATATCGGGCTCCGTGCATGGAGCCTGCTTCTCTTGTCTCTGCCTATCTCTGTGTCTCTCATGAATAAATAAATAAAATCTTAAAAAAAAAAAAAAGAATTCTTTGGGACACGTGCGTGGCTCAGTGGTTGAGAGCCTCCCTTCAGCCCAGGGCATAATCCTGGGGTCCTGGGATCTAGTCCCACATCGGGCTCCCTGCGTGGAGCCTGCTTCTCCCTCTGCCTGTGTCTCTGCCTCTCTCTGTGTCTCTCATGAATAAATAAGTAAAATCATAAAAAAAATAAAAAGACAAAACCCTAGTTCTACTGTCCTTTCTATGAAATAGGTTATCAGGAGCAAAATTATTCCATCAATGCATAATAATCTTGTACAATGAAGTTTTTTAAGTCTTACATGGGATGCAAATCCTTTTTTCTGCAAACTAATGCATGATTCAGTCAACCCAATTGGAACTAAGTTTGCCAGAAGAAACTTCTTACTAACTAACTTACAGTATAAATTGCTTTGTGTCTGTAAACGTCAGCCAAAATGTTGTATGTTGTAGCCTACAGCAGTCATAAAAGTAATGAAGTCAAAGTCCTCCTATCTTCTTCTCTTCCATGTGTAACTTTTTAAAAAAGATTTTATTTATTTGAGAGAGAGCACACAAGCAAGGAGGGGGTGAAGGGCACAAGGAGAGGGAGAAGCAGATTCTCTGCTGAGCAGGGAGCCCAATGCAGGGCTCGATCACAGGACCCCAAGATCATGACCTGAAGCCAAAGACAGACACTTCACTCACTGAGCCACCCAGGTGCTCTCCCCTACCATGTGTTATTTCAGTTGTCTTCATCTAGTGTGGTATTGATCTTACAAGAATTCCTGATCAATATGCCCATATATCAGGGTGGTATGAGAGTGATGATTAATTCCACCTCCTCCCTTACTCTTCTCAGAACTATTTGAGAAGTAGATTCAGAGGTCATTCAGGAGATGGGCATATCAGCCTTGTTATTGTAAAGTGGATTGGAAAATACAGTTGGATCCACCATTGGGCTTCCTCCCCCCAAGTTCTAGACCTAGTGTTAACTCACTTGAGGGAGAATTTGAGTGTTTAGAGCAGACTCACATACCCACAATTGCTGCCTCATGCTCTGTGAGCCCCAATCATGCAGCAGGAAAAGTAAAAAAACCTGTAAATTGGGTACTGTTTTTTTTTAATTGAAAATTAATATAAATACGATAAAATTAACCACTTTCAATGTATAGTTGGATGAGTTTGGATAAATATGTAGAATTATATAACCATCATCAAAATCAAGATATAGACTATTTTCTTTATCCCAAGAGGTTCCCTCCTATGCCTTTGTGGTCAATCTCCTCTCATTCCCGCCCCCTCCCCCCCCCCACCTGAAGACCTGGGTAATCCTGATCAGATTTCTGTCCCTATAGTTTTGCTTCTAGAATGTTATATAAATGGAATTGTGCCGTATACAGCATACATGTTATTTCATGTATTAGTACTTTTTTTTTCTTACTGCTGAGTTGTATTACATAGCATGGATCACTGTTTATGTGTTCACCAGTTGCTGGACATTAGGGTTTCCAGTTGTTGGCTACCATGAATAATGCTGCTGTAAATATTCTCCTACAAGTATTTATGTGGACTTACATTTGTATTATCTTGAGGACATTTTCAGGCGTGTGATTTGTTGGATCACATAATAAGTAATATGTTTCACTTATAAAAAATGGTGTAATGCTTTTTATTTTTTATTTTTTAAAGACTTTATTTATTTATAAGAGATAGAGAGAGAGACACACACACACAGGCAGAGGGAGAAGCAGGCTCTATGTAGGAAGCCTGATGCGGGACTCGATGCTGGGTCCCCAGGATCATGCCCTGGGCCAAAGGCAGCACTAAACTGCTGAGCCACCCAGGCTGCCCAGTGTAATGCTTTTTAAAACATTAATTCCACCCAATAGAGGGGCATGAAGCAAGGTATGTTATACTTTAAACATTCACAAGGCAGGTAAATTTCTCACTTGGGGATAAGTAAGTGAGGTACAAGGAGAAAGGATAGAAATACGACTTTATTGCAGTGACTCACACCCCTGGATGATCATTAGAATTTCATAGGAAGCTTTTATAAAGTTTGATGCTAGTTCCCAGCCCCTCCCTCAGAATGAATAAGTCTTTGGTGAAACCTTGATTTCTTTAAAGAGCCCCAAATGATTCTAAACTATAGCAAAGATTGAGAACCACTGTTTTGGTTGAAATTCCCTCATGAAGACATGGTCCTTGTGAAATGGACCTGGGCTCTTAATAACCAAGAGGCCATTTCCTTGATGAGAAAGAATCAGCAATACAATAAAATTAGTGGTAACTTTCATGATATTTTTTGAAATAATGTGAAACCAGTAACATTTTGGGATCTAAACATATTTTAAAAATGTAATATCTTGCAGGAATTAAAAAATATATATAAACAAGTAAGAGAACTGTAATTCTGAATTACTTAGGCTACTTTAAAGTCTAATTCGAAGCATTTAGTGTTCTCATAAAAAAAAAAAAACCCTCAGCTCTACTACTTCTTTTTGATATTAAGTATATAAGGACACTTGGAAAGATATTTTTGGTTAACTCTGCTGAATCTCTCAAGAGTGTTACCTCTCCTGATTAGATGGCATAATTTCCTTGAGAAATTCTAAGCTAATATTAGGCCACGATTCACAAAACAAACTATGGTTTAGTACTTTTGATTTGAAAAGAATGCCTTTTAAAGCAGCTTTATATATTATAGGACCCATTAACTTCTCATTGTGTATCATATTCTTTGGGCTTAGTTTAGAATGTCAACATCACTCTAAAAAGTGATGAATTGTCAAAGTAAACTGTTGATATTTCAAGAAAACTATCTCTGCTGTTCACAGATGTCTCTTGTTGTATTTAGAAGTAAAATATAGACAGGCTACTTCAGGTTGATAGTTTCCAAAAGCATGATGAAATAAGCTGGCAGATAAAAAATGAAGAGCATCACTGGGCAGAGGAGGCTCCAAATGGGCTGGTCTGGAATGTGGCAATCTGAGGGCAAATGAATAGATTGCATGTTTTTGCATGGAGTATTTACAGTGTCAACTAAGGATTACTTATGATTGTTTGAATTGTCAGTGCTACAGAAAATGACAAAAGGAAAGAGAAAAGAAATGAGGAAGATTCTTTGTCATGAATACTAGCTCATTGATTAAGGAAGAATTTAACTATACAAACATTGTTAAAGCAACATCAATAAAAAAAAAAAACCCAATGTTCTTATATTCCTGCTACCTGAGAAATCAATCTGTTCTCATTTTTCATTTTTATGATTGTTTTGTTCCATGTATTAGGCAGAATATTGTTTATTCATCATTTCCAAACTTTAAGGCACACAGCCCAAGGTTGTTTTACTTTATTGTGTTTTGATATTGTAATATTTGATATTATAATATTACCATAGAAATCTATATGCAAGTTTAGAAAATACTTTTGGATTATTTTCTCAGAATAAATCTGTGGAAATAGGATTTCTGAATCAATGGATGTAACATTTTAATAGCTCTTTACTATGTTAACTCTTCTTTCAAAAAGCGTTATCGTACCCATTTATTCTATGCAGGTGTCAGTGCATGACCTCACCATTCCTGAGTATTCTAATTTGAAATCAACTTGTTATAAAATGTGTTGTTACTATTTTAATAAGTATTTCTTTGACTATTAGAGTTATCAAGCATTTCCTCATATTTGTGTTCCTAATTATAATTTCTACTTCTGAAAGCAAAATGTTTATTTCATGTTCATTTGTGTCCAGGGAGCCTGAGTAATGTTCTTACTAACTTTCACGAGCTCATTTTGACATAGGTAATAACTCTTTCCTTGTTTAGTTACTATAAATATCATTTAGTCCACTGTGTTTCTTTCCAGTATAGTTTTTGTTTAGCACAAGTTTTGAATTTTTTTAATGACAGACATTTCTATTGATAATTTATTTCTAGCTTCGGTTATTGCTTCAAAACTTAGAAAGTTATTACTCCAGAGATTTGAGCTGAGCTCACCGTCAAATCCCCTGAGGCCCTAGTTCTCTGGCATGCTGAAAACTTAATGGGAGTCAAGTTGAGTAAGGAAATCAGATAGAGCTAAGATTATATGATAGTTGTATTGTTGAATGGTGTGTGTGTGTGTGTATGTGACACAAAGAAACATTTTCCCACAGAGGAATTGTACTGTCCTTCCTGAGAGGTATTAATACCTTCAGTTTGGCTGGTACCCATGAGATCCAACTGTGTAGTAAGAATGAAGTAGAGAGTGTGGCACTCTACGGGAAATTTAGCTTCAAGGAGTTAGCCAACACACTGACTCACATTCGGAATAATGTTTTTGTTTTATTTTGGTTGTTTGAGATGAATTAGTTTTAATTAAAAGTCTAACTAAAACATAGTTCCAGGAAAGAATGAAATTTCATAATGGTGCAACTGTTGGTAAATAATTTCCTGCTGGTCCCTGAATTGACCAGTTGCAGAAGGATTGGGGAGATATTGTCTTACAACATGTTATAACAAAGAAGGAGGGGTTAAAAAAAGATCATACCGCCTCATTGCCACATGCCTGGAGTATTTACAACAGCTAAAGATTTTTGAGAATATTCTTAATTCAAATATTCTGTTTTGTCGATCTGTGTTCACCTTCCTTGTCAGATCAAAAGTCCCAACTTCTGTTCAAGAAGTAGAGTCACCCAGCCACATGCAGAAGTATGAAACTAGACCATTCTCTTACACCATACACAAAGATAGACTCAAAATGGATGAAAGATCTAAATGTGAGACAAGAATCCATCAAAATCCTAGAGGCGAACACAGGCAACACCCTTTTTGAACTTGGCCACAGCAACTTCTTGCAAGATACATCTATGAAGGCAAGAGAAACAAAAGCAAAAATGAGCTATTGGGACTTCATCAAGATAAGAAGGTTCTGCACAGAAAAAGAAACAGTCAACAAAACTAAAAGACAACCTACAGAATGGGAGAAGATATTTGCAAATGACGTATCAGATAAAGGGCTAGTATCCAAGATCTATAAAGAACTTAATTAAACTCAACAGCAAAGAAACAATCCAATCCTGAAATGAGCAAATGACATGAACAGAAATTTCACAGAGGAAGACACAGACATGGCCAACATGCACATGAGAAAATGCTCCGCATCACTTGCCATCAGGGAAATACAAATCAAAACCACAATGAGATACCACCTCACACCCGTGAGAATGGGGAAAATTAACAAGACCGGAAACAACAAATGTTGGAGAGGATGTGGAGAAAGGGGAACCCTCTGGCACTGTTGGTGGGAATGTGAACTGGTACAGCCACTCTGGAAAACTGTGTGGAGGTTCCTCAAAGAGTTAAAAATAGAGCTACCCTATGACCCAGCAATTGCACTGCTGGGGATTTACCCCAAAGATACTGATGCAGTGAAATGCCAGGACACCTGCACCCCAATGTTTATAACACCAATGTCCACAGTAGCCAAACTGTGGAAGGAGCCTCGGTGTCCATCGAAAGATGAATGAATAAAGAAGATGTGGTCTTCTTTATACAATGGAATATTACTCAGCCATTAGAAATGACAAATACCCACCATTTGCTTCGACGTGGATGGAACTGGAGGGTATTATGCTGAGTGAAATAAGTCAATCGGAGAAGGACAAACATTATATGGTCTCATTCATTTGGGGAATATAAAAAATAGTGAAAGAATAAAGGGGAAAGGAGAGAAAATGAGTGAAAATATCAGTGAGGGTGACAGAACATGAGAAACTTCTAACTCTGGGAAACGAATAAGGGGTAATGGAAGGGGAGGTGGGTGGGGGGTTGGGGTGCCTGGGTGATGGGCCCTGAGGGGGCACTTGACAGGATGAGCACTAGGTGATATGCTATATGTTAGCAAATTGAACTCCAATAAAAAAAAAAAAAGTAGAGTCACCATAGAAATTTGGCGACAGATTCCTAGCTGGTGTTCTCAACCTCATCCTTCTCCATTTTGCTTATCTTTGTTTAAAATGAAAAGAGCACCTTTATGTGCCAGTGCTTAGTTTCAGAAACTCTAACGATTCTCTGAATGTACTGGCTGTGCAGGGAGAAAGGCACTTGATTCTTCCTCACCATTGCCTTCAAATAAAACCTTCAGTTAAACTCCATTCCAAGCTCCTGGATGGTGTCAAAGGCTTTTGTTTTTCTGGACCCTGCAGATAAGAACGGTTTGAATTATTCACAATTCCAGCCCAATCTCATTCAAGACTTTAGTCATATATCTGATTTTTTTTTTTTTTTTTAACAAAAGCACTTATTAGCGTTTGATGAACCTAGCTCCACATAGCCTCAAGCTACCAGGATGTGACGCCCAGCACCTCACCTCCCTCAATCTTCTCCTTAGCTCTTCTATTGAAGAGTTTGGCCTTCATGGTGACTGAAAGGCTTTCCCTTCCCCCAAACTTTGTAGTAGCCCCATTGCATCATATCAATGATAGGAGCAGCTCCAGTTTTCATTTATTTTATTATTATTTTTAAAAGATTTTTATTCACCAACGAGACACACACACACACACACACAGAGTGAGAGAGAGAGAGAGAGAGAGAGGCAGAGACACAGGCAGAGGGAGAAGCAAGCTCTACACAGGGAGCCCGATGTGGGACTCGATCCCCTGTCTCCAGGATCGCGACCTGGGCCAAAGGCAGGTGCTAAACTGCTGAGCCACCCAGGGATCCCCAATTATTATTATTTTTTTAATGGTATCATTTACCTGTGTCTGCTAACTGACCAAGGTCCACAGTTGATCAAGGCCGACATTTGGGTAGGAGCTCTGGTTCCTTTATAAGGGGCAACACCTCATACCAATGTTTCTAGGGTAACCTGGGTGATTTTTGTTGAAGTTGATCGATCCCATGATGACGCATGCCACCAGTATTACCCCAGCCTGCTGGAGCTTCCAGTGCTTGCCCATGGGGCCGTGGCCCTGGCTCACGTTGCCCCAAGTTTCTGGGTCTTCCTCAGTTTGGATGGCATGTCTGCAGCCCACATGAAAAAGCAGTCACAATTCTGATTGAAAGCTTCTTGTCCATGTTCTCCAAGATACTTAAAATGGGAAAGAGGGGAGGCAAGGTCTGTTTTTCTTTTCTTGCTCTCTCCATCTATTGCTCCTGTTTGCCGGAGGCTCCAGGGTTAAGCAGGGAAAAGAGGGGTATTTTAAAAAACCTAGTTGATGCTAGTCTGTGAAAAACCCCTGCATATCAAACATCCAAACACTGCCCATTATTTCAAATAGGGCTTTTGTGGGTTCTCTGAGGACTGTTTGTTGGAGACCTCTGACACTGCAACATTTCCAGGGATAAATCCTACTTGGTCATGGTGAATAATTTTCTTAATGTACTGTTGGATCCTATTGGCCAGTATCTTGTTGAGAATTTTTGCATCCATGTTCATCAGGGATATTGGTCTGTAATTCTCCTTTTTGGTGGGGTCTTTGTCTGGTTTTGGAATTAAGGTGATGCTGGCCTCACAGAACGAATTTGGAAGTACTCCATCTCTTTCTATCTTTCCAAACAGCTTTAGGAGAATAGGTATGGTTTCTTCTTTAAACGTTTGATAGAATTCCCCTGGGAAGCCATCTGGCCCTGGACTCTTGTGTCTTGGGAGGTTTTTGATGACTGCTTCAATTTCCTCCCTGGTTATTGGCCTGTTCAGGTACTGCAACATTTCCTAACATGGGCAAGGCACTCCCTTGCTGCCCTCTTTTGACATACCCTCAACCCTACTCCAACAGTTTATTCCCTGCAACCTCTTTCTGCTGGAATAGCCTGGAACTTGACAGGCAGTATTTTTGCGTGGGGTCCTTTCAAGAAATCTCTGACCTGGCTATTCTTGATAGCATCCCTTTGACCCACAGTGGCATGGTGCCTCTCTAAACTCAGGAAGCGCAGTGGTCCCTCTTCGCTATCATATATTACTCCAGCCAACCTTTTCCCTTGGGCTTTCCTAGGTGAGAATCAGACACCATTCTCTGTACTCCCCAAACTCCAGAGAACACAGGTTAGACCCTCTGAGACAGGCAGAACAAGGCACGTCTTTGCCCCTGCAGATGTGCATGCCTTAATCCCTGGAAACTGTGAACCCATTACTTACTTTTTTTAAAAAAATATTTTATTTATTCATGAGACAGAGAGAGAGAGAGGCAGAGACACAGACAGAGGGAGAAGCAGGCTCCATGCAGAGAACCCGAGTGGGACCCGATCCCGGGTCTCCAGGATCACACCCCAGGCTGAAGGTGGCGCTAAACTGCTGAGCCACCGGGGCTGCCCAACCTATTACTTACTTAATTTATTTTCTTACATAGCATAATTTTATTTTTTTTACTTTTTTTTTCTTTTTCTTTTCTTTTCTTTTTTTTTTTTTTTTTTTTTTTTTTTTTTGCAATCACACGAGGGTTTATTTACAAGCTTGAGCCTGGGTCCTTTTTTTTTTTTTTTTTTTCAGTAATCTACACCTAACAGGGTGCTTGAACTCACAACCCCAAGGTCAAGGGTTGCATGCTTCACCCACTGAGCCAGCCAGACACCCTTATTTTTTTTATTTGTTTTAACTGAAGTACAGTTGACATACAATATTACATTAGTTTCAGATATATAATATGGTGATTCAACAATTATATACATTACTAAATGCTCACTATAATAATTGTTACCATCTGTCACTATTTAAAGTTATTAAATATTTTTTGAACATTTTATTATATATATATCTAATTTTAATTCTGGTATAGTTAGCATACAGTGTTACATTAGTTTCAGGTATACGATATAGTCATTCAACAATTCTATACATTACTCAGCACTCCTTAATCCCCATTACCTATTTCACCCATCCCCCCATTTGCCTCCCCTTTGGTAACCACCAGTTTAGTTGGTTACCTCCCTATAGTTAAGGGTTTAAGACTTCTAGTTAAGAGTCTGTTTTTTGTTTTGTTTCTTTTTTTCCCCTTCATTTGTTTTGTTTCTTAAATTCCATAATGAGTGAAATCATATGGTATTTATCTTTCTGTGACTGATTTTTTTCCTTAGCATTATACTTTTAGGATCCACTCATGTTGCAAATGGCAAGATTTCAGTCTTTTTTATGGATGAGTAATATTTTGTTGTGTGTATATATATATATATACACATACACACCACATCTTTTTTATCCTTTCATCTATTGATAAATACTTGGGCTACCTCTAAGTTATAAATAATGCTGCAATAAAAATAGTGCACGTATCTTTTCTAGTTAGTTTTTTTTTTTGCATTCTTTGGGTAAATACCCAGTAGATTTTTGGGTAAATACCAGTAGAGTGAATCCTGGATTATAGGGTAATTATTTTATTTTACTTTTTTATTTTTAATTCTTTTTTTAGTTTTTTTGAGGAAGCTCTAAACTGTTTTTCCACAGTGGTTGCACCAGTTTGCATTCCCATCAACAGTGCACAAGGGTTTCCCTTTCTCCACATACTTGCCAACACCTGTTCTTCTTGTGTTTTTGATTTTAGCCTTTCTGACTGGTGTGAGATGATATCTCATTGTGGTGTTGATTTGCATTTCTGTGATGACGAGCATCTTTTCATGTGTCTGTTGGCTATCTTTATGCCTTTGGAGAGATGTCTGTTCATGTCTTCTGCCCATTTTTAATTGGATTATTTGGGTTTTTTTGGTATCAAGTTATGTAAGTTCTTTATATATTTTGGATAGTGACCTTTTATCAGATATGTCTTTTGCAAATACCTTCTCCCATTCAGGTTGTCTTTTGGTTTTGTTGATTGTTTCCTTTGCTGTGCAGAAGCATTTTATTTTGATGGAGTCCCAATAGTTTATTTGGCTTTTGCTTCCCTTGCCTCAGGAGACATACCTAGAAAAATGTTGCTATGGCTGATGTCAGAGAAATTACTGCTTGTGTGCTTGCTTCTAGGATTTTTATGGCTTCAGGTCTCACACTTAGGTCCTTAATTCATATTGAGTTTATTTTTGTGTATGGTGTAAGAAAGTAGTTCAGTTTTATTGTTTTGCATGTAGCCGTCCAGTTGTCCCAACACATTTGCTGTTTTTCTCATTGCATATTCTTGCCTCCTTTGCTAAAGATTAATTGATCATATAATTGTGGGTTTATTTCTGGGCTCTCCTGTTCTGTTGATCTATGTGTGTCAATATCATACTGTTTGGATTACTGCTCTTTGTAGTATATCTTGAAATCTGGGATTGTGTACCTCCAGTTTTATTCCTCTTTTTCAAGATTGCTTTGGCAGGGATGCCTGGGTGGCTCAGCAGTTGGGTGTCTGCCTTTGGCTCAGGGCATGATCCTGGAGTCCCAGGATCAAGTCCCACATAAGGCTCCCTGCATGGAGCCTGCTTCTCCCTCTGCCTTTGTCTCTGCCTCTTTCTCTGTGTCTTTCATGAATAAATAAATAAAATCTTAAAAAAAAAGATTGCTTTGGTATTTTGTGGTTCCATACAAATTTTAGGATTGTTTGTTCTAGTTCTGTGAAAAATGCTATTGGTGGGGTACCTGGCTCATTTGGTGAAACAGCAGCCTTCACCTCAAATCATGATCCCAGAGTCCTGGGATCAAGCCCCAAGTTGGGCTCCCTGGTTAGTGGGGAGCCTGCTTCTCCCTCTCTCTTTGCTATTCCCCCTACTTATGCTCTCTGGCTCTCTCTCTCTCTCTGTCAAATTATTAAAATATAAGAAAAAGAAAAATGCTATTGGTATTTTGATAGGGATTGCATTAAATCTATAGATTGCTTTGGGTAGTCTGGACATTTTATTTTATTTTATATATTTTTTAAAGATTTTATTTACTCATGACAGACACAGGCAGAGACACAGGCAGAGACACAGGCAGAGGGAGAAGCAGGCTCCAAGCAGGGAGCCCAATGCGGGACTTGATCCCGGGTCTCCAGGATCACGCCCTGGGCCACCCGAGCTGCCCAGTCTGGACATTTTAACAGTATATTTTTTCCAATCCATGAGCATAGGATATCCTTCCATTTGTTTGTGTTGCCTTCAATCTCTTTCATCAGTGTTTTATAGTTTTCAGAGTACAGGTCTTTCATCTCCTTGGTTAAGTTTATTACTAGGTATTTTATTATCTTTGGTGCAATTGTAAATGGGATTCTTTTATTAACTTCTCTTTCTGCTCTTTTGTTATGAGTGTATAGAAATGCAGCAGATTTCTGTATATTGATTTTGTATCCTGTGACTTTACTGAATTCATTTATTAGTTTTAGTAGTTTTTTTGGTGGAGTCCTTAGGGTTTTCCATATATAGTATTGTGTCATTTGCAGTGAAAATTTTACTCCTTACCAATTTAGATACGTTTTATTTCTTTTTCTTGTCTACTTGTTGTGACTAGGACTTCTGGTTGAATGTGTTACTTTACATGGCAAAAAGGACTTTACAAATGTGATTGAGGTTATGGACCTTGAGACAGCAGGATTATCCCTTGTAATCCAGGTAGGCCCAATCTCATCATCCAACCATACAAGTCCTTGGAAGTGGAGAACCTATTCCGACTATAGTCAGGGAGAGAGATGTGACTATAGAGGAAGGGCTAGAGACATGTGGCACTAGAGGGATGCTCTCCACCATTGCTGGCTTGAAGATGGAGGAAGAGGACCACAAGCTGAGGAATGTGGTGACCTCGAGTTGGGAATGGTTCTCAGGTACAGCTAACAAGAAAACGGGGATCTGAGTTCTACAACCACAAGGGACTGAATTTTGCCGATAGCCTAAGTGAGCAGGAAATGGCTTATTCCCTACAGTCTCCAAAAAATGAGTTTGCTGATAACCTGGTTTTAGTAAGACCCCCACTAGACTTCGGCCCTACAGACTGTAAGATAATAAATTTGTGTTGTTTTAAGTCACTGTAAGGTAATAAATTTGTGTTGTTTTAAGTCACTAATTTGCAGTAATTTGTTGTGGCAACAGTAGAAAATGAATATACTCTCCTCCAGATTTTCTCCCCGAGTCTTACTGGTTTCTGCCTCTTGGTAAACATGGGCTAAGAGGAAAGGTGAGACTGTGTCCCTTCCTTGCAGGGAATCTCTATCTACCTCCATGCTCTACCATTTCTTAAAAGCTTCTCCCATGTGGTTGGAGAAGACAATGGTGTACTTTCCTATACATCAGACTGACAACTTTGTTGGCATTCTTTCTTATGCATAGGCTGGAAGTGGATGTTATGGTATATCCAGCACTTTATTTAAGCACACTTGTTCCCTCAGTCCCAATGTAGAGGCAGGAGAAGTCCCCTGTAACCTTGCTGGATAATAACAAACCTACATCTTTGTTCCTTGTTCTTTCAGTTCAAGTGCGTATAGACCACTTATAAACATTTGCTTTCCTCTCTAGCTACCTAAATTCCTCTGCCAGACTAGATCTCCTTGATGGAAATCCTGTTACTGATTCTCCTCTGCATTTTGATGAACACATCTTTACATTGAATTATGTATACTTTTGGTCTTATTATCTGTCTGAAATTAATTTCTGCAACCGAGTCAGTTACCCCACTCTCTCATTCTATTTATGCAGATTACCAGCAAGGCATCATGTCTGTGCTGTGCCTTCCTAAGAATAGATGGAACCCTAGGTTTGGAAGGTACTAGAAAGCTCAGCTGCTGTACTGCTTCTTTCTTTCCACTCTTCAATCTTGAATCATTCCTCTTCACTGTCTTCCAAGATTTGCATGTGTGAGAATCATGGGGTAATCTACCACTTCTGTTGGCAGCTTGTTCCAATGTGGAGATTTTGTTTTTGTTTTGTTTTGTTTTAGCTCCTTAAGAGCCGTGACCAAGTCTATGCATTGTGACAACACCAGCCCCAACTCAAGCCTGAAGCATAGCGGAAACATAGTGATTGAACAAGTGAATGAATTAGTAAATGAATGAATATTATTGAGCCCTGAACTGGCTTCCTTATGGCTTCCATAAAGTAGTCCTTGGAATGATTTAACCCCTTCTCTACAGAATGGTATTTAACAATATAAAGCTATCCTATCCTAATTATGTCTTTCCTTTTCATTTGATATATTTTTAATCCCCCAAAGGATAGTCCTACACATCAAATTACAATCGTTTCTACTTCAGTTGTATAATAGCCTCCAACAGAATGTTTAGTTTTCTGGAATGCATTTAACATGAGGGTGGGCCGGAAGTGATTTTGTAACTATTGCAAAAGTCTGTGGTTTGGATCTTTCCAAAAGTTTTATCTCAGCAGCCCAGACACAGGCCTCTGCCAAAAATCACAGCTTTTCTGTTTCCCATTGTGTAGTCTGCAGATAGTCCTGATAAGGGACTGAGGGTTTATATGAAAGGCATCATGGTGTGTTGTAAGTGTAATAGGATATAGAATGAAACTTTTCATGGTGTCTTGAAATTTGATCTGAAGCCCCAAAGCTGAGAATGAACCAAGTGTCCCCAGGTTTCCAGATGGGGTGCTAACACTAGATATATCCATGCAGAAATTATGAAAAGACAGCAAAGCTGGGATCAGCCACCATCACACATCTCCAGCTGATGCAGGAGAAAGTGATTATCAATCTCCTTCACACACTTCCAGCTGGTGCAGGAGAACGGGAATTAAAGAGGGCTTCTGAGGTAGTAGACAGTGTTGTGGCATTTCCCTTTCTCTTCTAAAGGGGGGCTCTCAAGAGAACTGGAGGCTATGGTGATGCCCTATGATTGGTATAGAGTAGGGTGAGAGAATTCTTGGAGAAATGGGTATATGTCTTCTGGACAGATTAGGAACATAAATTAATGGGAATTGATGCTTCCTGCCTGATGACAATGGAATGTGGGAGGCTGGTCAGACCAGCCAATGAACCCTGAGTGAGCAGGGCAACGGTGAGAGCTGCTTGCACTCCCAGGATTTGTAATGGAGGGCCTATGTGTTTCCCAAGAGCTGCAATGGAAGATAACTGGCCTTCAACCAGGCGGGCTGCCTGTGGGGGTACAGGGATGCTGGCAATAAGCTGCTCTATGGTGTATTTCTGGGCCGGAGCTGAGAATTGTGTGCAAAATTTCTGAGAGAAGTGAGAGAGTACATTTGCTTTTAGGGGGCTTTTCAACCAGGTGGTTTCTACAGCAAGCCTTTGAAAACCCCACCCCCCATGCCTCCCATTGGAGAGAGCCAGCATATGGGCTCCTCCTACATCAAGGCCAAGATCTACCATACTTTAATGACATCTACCACAAAAGATACACTTGCTTCTTTACCTCTAATCCCCTACCTTGACCCTGGAGAAGCCAGAAGCTGCCAGCTGAGGGGAAGGAGAATGAAAGAGATGGAGAAGAACAGACTGTACCTCCTTTTCACACTGTAGGGCTGTGGTCACCATACAGTAGTGGTAGGGCTAGGGGTAGGTGTGGTGGCGGGAGCCTCGAACTGGGTATGTGATGGAAATTCTAAATAGAACTTTTTTCTTTTTAAAGATTTTATTTTTTCATGAGAGACACCCAGAGAGAGGCACAGACACAGGCAGAAGGAGATGCAGGCTCCACACAGAGAGCCGGATGGGGGACTCGATCCCGGGACCCCAGGATCATGCCCTGAGCCGAAGGCAGACACTTAGCTGCTGAGCCACCCAGGCATGCCTAAATAAAAAATTTTAATGAGTTTTAATTCTTGAAAGTAACTTTTAAGTTACTTAAGTTTACTTTTAAGAACTTAAAAGTTCTATGAGTATGAAATATGCATGAGATGTTGTCCGGGGTCGGGGAGGAGAGTGATTTGACAGAGCATGTTGAGGGGGAGTGATTAGAGCAAAATAATACAGTTGTCTGTTTGTACACCACTGGGTTAGTCCAACTGATAAGATTCCTGGGAGGCCAGAGGCCAAGGGATAGATGGGCAATGGACTATGCTCTGGAACTTTGGTACTATGGACTCCCCGCCTCTCCAAATTTTTGATATTGTAGTTTAGTTTTTAAAATTTAATCTCTAATTTTTAAAAAGATTTATTTCTTTTAGAGAGGGGCAGCATAGAGGCAGAGGGAAAGAGAAATTTAAGCAGATTCCATGCTGAGCATGAGTCCAACATGGGGCTTGATCCCATAACCCTGAGCCAAACCCAAGAGTCAGATGCTCAACTGACTGAGCCACTCAGGTACCCCTTTTTAAAGATTAAACATTAAAATTTTTTTTAAGATTTTAAGTAATCTCCACACCCACCATGGGGCTTGAACTCAGGACCCTGAAATCAAGAATGCAAGTTAGCTCTGCAACCAAGTCAGCCAGGCACCCAGCTGTTTAATTTTTGAAAAGCTTTTACTTTGAAATAATGTCACAACTACAGAGACATTGCAAAAAGAGTACAGAGAGTTCCCATGTGCCCTTTCCCCAACTTCCCCTAATATTAACATCTCCCATAACCACAGTATAAGAATCAAAACCAGGAAGTTAACATTGATTCAATACTATTAACTACTCTATAGACCTTATTATAGTTTGCCAGCTTTTTCATAAATGTTTTTTTTTTTTTCTGACCAGAATCCAACCCAGGATCTTACAGTGCATTTATGTGTCACGTCTCCATAGACCTGCGGATTCTTGAACATCCTCTATAAAAATTCCAGTGCATAAATTTTTCTGCATGAAGACACCTCCAATGAGAGTCTGTTCTAAATGGGGCCAAGTGCCATAAGGAAGTCCATAGCCATGATTGCCTTTCTTGAAGTTTTCGCCTGATTCTGGGTCTTGTTTTATTTTTGTTTGCCTTTTAGAACAAGGCCATTTTCCCTTCTACATAACAACTTTCAAATAGTGGAAGACCATTATATTTCTATTCCCCACTGAAGGCCTACCCCCCACTCCTGTCACCAAATCCTTTTAGGATGAACTCCCTAGTTCTACCAACTGTTCCTTGTATGACATAGTTTTAAGTTATCCTACACATGGGTCACTCTTCCTTGAACAAGCACCAGTTCTACATATGAATACGGATGCAGGTCTATCTATCTGTGTGATGCCTGTACAGAGTAAAAATACAGATATCATTCTCCACATTCTAGGTCCTATCTCCTCAGGCCAAGATTACGCTAACATGGGGTTTGTTTTTATAAAGGTGGTGAGGTCCTAGTTAAGCATGGCTAATTCAATAGCCATTTTTAGTGAACATAAGTGGGTAATCTAGGCTCCCGTGTGAGTTGCTAAGAGGAGTTTGGGATTTTTCTTAGAGATAACTTCTGGGGTGAAAGGCTAGATGAATAAGTATCTTTTTTTTTTTTTTTTTTTAATAAGTATCTTTTTAATTAAACTTGAGTTGGTTTATATTGAAAATGAAAATGGTACCTGGCAAGAAGCTGCTGGTATATCTTCTCAAAAAAAAAAAAAAAAAAAAAAAAAAAAAAAAAGGCACTACATTTTCAAAAACGAGAGCAAACTCTCAATGTATTGGCCGAATCTGGGAGAGCTTCCATTTACTGAATAGCTAATGGGGAATGGGTTGAGAAATACAATGTGGTCTGAAATAGAGCAAGTACTTTTACTTAGAAGTAATTCTCAAAACACTTTTTATCAGTCTTCAACTATCTGTACCCTGGTTCAAAATGCAGGGTATGTTTTGACCTTACCTGTTCTGTGTGGGTATTGCTGGAGGGTGTTATTACAATACTTTATTGACTATATTCTCTATGCTGCACTTTTTATTTCTCTTATTTTTGGTTAAATTTCTTAACATTAGCTTTCTTATTATGTTCTGTCTGGATTTTAGTTTGCAGGCCCTTCTTGAATGTAAGAGTTTTGTTTCTTTAGTTTTCTTTCTCTGATTCCCCACCACTCTTGTGGTTTTGAGGCTTGTTTCTGCCTGGTCCATGGAGTCTCCAGGTCTTATATTGGCTCTTTGGGGCCCTCACCCCAGAGAGATATTGAGGGTATCACAGAGACAGTCACTGAACCCAGTGATAACTTGCCTGGAAGCCAAGTGGAGAGTCTGAGGCTTGCTTTCCTTCCTAAGCTTGCAGCATCATAGACACTGCCATGGATCATAGTGGTTGTTTCCAGACTCATTTCTTGAGCCAGGGTGCTTGACCTTGGCCCTAGTCCTAAGACACGAGCACTCAGCCTCCTGGTTTTCTTATTCCTATTTGTAGAGCAGTCAGTGGGAAGCTCTGGAGTGGCCAGCCACAGTTTGTTCTAATTGGTTGCCACATCCATTCTCTCTGGTTGTTGTCTGTGCTGTACTAGTTATTAATATTATCAATATCAACCAGCCTGTTACTCCACAGAAGCTGAATTCCTGGCCACTTCTTATTGCATCTGCAGGGGTCCTGAGGCCATTTCTTGCTTTGGATGTCAGCTCCAATTCTGGACATACATTCATTTGTGTTTGAGCATGGCTGTAACTTTTTTAAAATTAAATTTTTCTTATGGAGATATAACTAACACAACATTATTCAGGTGTACAACATGATTTGATATTTGTATATATTGTGAAATGATCACTGCATAAGTCAAGTTCACATGGCTATGACTTTTATTTTCTTCTGTATTTTATCTGTCATGCAAAAGAGCAGAGGAGAGCACCTCAAAATATATACTTACTATAGTATTTTAATGAGAAGTTTTTTAATGATGTAGTTGAGATGACCAGGACATGTATCAAGATGAAAGTCATTGCAGAGTTGGTGAGGAGTGCCAAAATTTATTAAAGTCTTTTTTAAATTTTTAAAAAATTGTATTTATTTATTCATGAGAGACATACACACACAGAGAGGCAGAGACACAGGCAGAGGGAGAAGCAGGCTCCATGCAGGGAGCCTGACATGGGACTTGATCCCAGGTCTCCAGGATCATGCCCTGGGCCGAAGGCAGGCGCTAAACCATTGGGCCACCTGGGCTGCCCCAAAATTTATTAAAGTCTAACTAATTTTCTAGTTGTAGACACTTACAAAACTGATTGTGTTAAAATTCTTTAAAGTGAATATACATATAATTTAAAAATTAGAAATTTTCCAATAATGTAGTATTATTATAATAATTGCTATGATAGTAAGCCCTAAACATGGAGGTTGGTAAGAGGAAACAAAGGCTACAGAATTAATATATACATTTTAAATAAAAACTCACAGACACTCTGAAGTGGGGAAAAAAAGAAGAAACAGTTTATTTATTACAAGACAAGACCTCTGAGATTCATTTTGATTAGACCGATTTGGCTCACATCCCTGCCCTGTACCAGTCATGGGGCAGAGCTTAGGCTGATTGGCTTGGTCAAGGTCTATACTTGACCTGGAGCTAGGGGTAGCTTTTCTGGAACCCTTTGGATCCTCTGACAAATATTAAGAGGCTACAGGGAAGATATGAGTGTAGATATTGGAGAGATAATCAACAAATACCGCCCCCATATATATATGTATGTATGTGTGTGTATATACATACACACACACACACATATATAGAGAGAGAGGAGAGAGAGAGTATATATATACATATATATATATATCAAAATATATATATGCAAGACATTGAAATAGGGACTCTATTTGTTTTATTTATTTTTTATTATTTTAGCTTTAGAGAGGGAGAGAGAATCTTAAGCAGGCTCCATACCCAGCATGGAGCCCACCATGGGGTTTGATCCCACAGCCCTGAGATCATGACCTGAATAGAAAGCCTAACCAACTGAGCCATCCAGGTGCTCCTCTGTGTTCATTTTATTTTTTAAAGATTTTATTTGTTTATTCACGAGAGACACACACACAGAGAGAGAGAGAGAGAGAGAGAGGCAGAGACACAGCAGAGGGAGAAGCAGGCTCCATGCAGGGAGCCTGACACGGGACTTGATCCCAGGTCTCCAGGATCAGGCCCTGGGCTGAAGGCAGCGCTAAACCGCTGAGCCACCCAGGCTGCCCTCTGTGTTTATTTTATTTTATTTTATTTTATTTTATTTTATTTTATTTTATTTTATTTTATTTTATTATTTTATTATTTTTTTATTTATTTATTTTTTTATTTTTATTTTTTTATTTATTTTATTTTTTTATTTATTTTATTTTATTTATTTTATTTTTTTAATTTATTTTATTTATTTTATTTTATTTTATTATTTATTTTATTTTATTTTATTTATTTATTTTATTTTATTTATTTTATTTTATTTTATTTATTTTCTTTTCTTTCTTTTCTTTTTTCTTTCCCTTTGTCTTTCTTTTTCTTTTCTTTTCGTTTCTTTTCTTTTCTTTCTTTCTTTATTTTATTCTTTATCTTTTCTCTTTATCTGTTCTTTTCTTTTTACTTTCTTTTATTTCTTTTTTCTTTCTTTCTTTTCTTTTATTTTTCTTTCTTTATCTTCCTTTTCCTTTAGTCTTATTTCTTTTAATTTTCTTTTAATTTCTTTCTTTTAATTTATTTTATTTATTTTTTCTCCGTGTTCATTTTAAAGGGCAATTTCTAGAAAGCAGTTTCCTCTATTTCCCAGTTCCTCGATGCTATTCCCACACAGCAACTTTTTACAAGTTGGAAGATGGTGCTCAAAAAAATTATATATATATATAAAACTATATATATAGTTTTTTAAAGATTTATTTATTTTAGAGAAAGAGAGAGCACAAGTGGGAGGACAGAAGGAGAGAGAATCTCAAGCAGACTTCCTGCTGACCATGGAACTTGAGGCTTGATCCCATGACCCCAGGATCACAACTTGAGCTGAAACCAAGTTGGAGGTCCAACTGACTGTGCTACCCAGGGGCCATATGGATAGAATATATATATCCTTTATATTAATGCAAAATATATCAGCAACATATCCAATTAAAAAAATCACCTGATGGGATCCCTGGGTGGCGCAGCAGTTTGGCGCCTGCCTTTGGCCCAGGGCGCGATCCTGTAAACCCGGGATCGAATCCCACATCGGGCTCCCAGTGCCTAGAGCCTGCTTCTCCCTCTGCCTGTGTCTCTGCTTCTCTCTCTCTCTGTGTGTGTGTGACTATCATAAATAAATAAAAATTAAAAAAAAAAACTAAGTTAAAAAAAAATCACCTGATAATCATAATGGAGTAAAAGACATTCTATATAAAAATATTTGATAGGGGATCTCTGGGTGGCTCAGCGGTTTGGCGCCTGCCTTTGGGCTAGGGCATGGTCCTGGAGTCCCGGGATCGTGTCCCGCATCGGGCTCCCTGCGTGGAGCCTGCTTCTCCCTCTGCCTGTGTCTCTGCCTCTCTCTCTCTCTCTGTCTCTCATGAATAAATAAATAAAATCTTAAAAAAAAATTTGATAAATTAAAAGAGTTACTAACCTCCCCAAAGAAGAATGGGCAAAGTGCAGAAATCATTGAACGATGTAACTGGCCTAAGTATGTGAAAAGGCATATAATTTCATTAGTAATCAAAAGATATGAAAATTAAAACTATTTTGTCCTACCACATTTTTCTTCATCAATTGATTCAGTATTATACAAGGAGCAGGATTGTCCTAAATAACCCTGGGTGTTTACTTGGCATTACGGGGTAAATTCTATCCTCCACTGAGAGTTATAGGTTGAAGCCCTATCTCCTAAGGTGACTGTATTTGGAAATAAGCTTTTAACGAGATAATCAAAGTTAAATGAAGTCATTTAATGGAGCCCTAATTAAATAGGACCAGTGTCCTTATAAAAAGAGGAAGACACACAGTGGAGGACCTAGTGATAAGACAACCATTTGCAGGCTAAGGAGAGAGGCCTCAGAGAAGCAGAACTTGCCCACACCCTGATGGACTCCCAGAGCTGTGAGAAACACGTTTCTCTTGTCAGAGCCTCTCAGGCTGTAGGGTTTTGTTATGGCAGGTTGCTATACGTGTGCTTTCTGGGCCAGAGGCTATCCAGGCCTCCGGGCCTTGCTTTTCTCTCAGTAGGAGGGGACAGTGCCCAAGCTCAGCTTCTCGTGGACCTTGAGCTTCCTCCCCCTGCCCAGGGAGAGACTGAACTGAGCTATCCTTGAGGCAGCAGAATCCATGGGGGCTGGGCAGCTGACATTCTCAGACAACGCCTGTAAGTAGCTGGCACCCCCAAACCAGATTGCTTGGCATGTTGCTGACAAGGCTGCCCTTTCATGCTTGGTAGAGAAGAAGGAATAGGCCATGGGTCCAGCAGACCCTGGCATGCCTCTTGTGGGCCGAGGGAGCAACTGTAGGCCCTTGTCATTGCTAAACCTGGCCTTGAACTTTTTTTTCTTTGTCCAATTAAGCATCTTCCTCAGCCCATGCCACGTGATGTGAAATTTCACCCAAACCCTGGTGCATTACATGGGGAGACCTGTAAGGGAACATCTTCCACAAAAGAATTCTTATTTTTTAAAAATATTTTATTTATTGATTCATGAGAAACACATGGAGAGAGAGAGAGAGAGAGAGAGAGAGAGAGAGAGAGGCAGAGACACAGGCAGAGGGAAAAGCAGGCTCCATGCAGGGAGCCCGACATGGGACTCGTTCCTGGGTCTCCAGGATCAGGCCCTGGGCCGAAGGGGGCGCTAAACTGCTGAGCCACCGGGGCTGCCCCCACAAAAGAATATTTAAAAAAAAAAAGATAAACTCAACGATGAGGTGGAGATGATGGACCTCATCTTGTCTGTTAGCCTAAATGTAGTTATGACCTTTTGCAGAAGCAATTTCTGATGTGTTTGGCCTTCAGTATATCAATTTTTTTTTAAAAAAAATATGGGAATATACTTAGGTAGTGTATTCATCACCATGCATCAAGAGACCAGGGAAATTCAACAAAAGCATATAATGCTGAACAGAAAACATTTTGGCTGTAGCATCAGGGTTAATAAATGCATAATATTCTGTTTTTTCTGCCAGAAACTCTACACCTATGTTGTTATTGGTAGGCTAGAGGAGGAATCCAGACCACCACAGAAAAGCTGCCACTTCCTCGCAACGATTTTGATGGCAATCTTTAAAAATAACGCCTCTGTGCCTGCCTGATTTTAGTAGAAGGGCGACCTAAACATACCCACCGGGATCTAAACAGTGAGGCCACCTTGTGGCCAATTAGAAAAGTTTCCGGGTTCGGACACCTGGCCATGTAAGCACGCCTACACTGCATCCCCTCATGCTGAGGCCCAGCCTGGAAAGTGAAGCTGCTGCACAGTGGTGAGGACCTTTGGTATTTCCCGAACTGAAGCTTCTGGAATGAGGCCAAGATTCAACCGCCAAATCCAAATTCCATTGTCTGTGGACTGGTTAGCGTTGTAGAAGGATTTCATGCTATGTGGTCGGTACATTTGCACATGTCCTGCCTGTCACCTGTTCTCAGATAGCCTCATCTATCAATCATTGTGTTGAAATGGGAAAGACTTGAAATAGAAGGATTCTGCTGGAAACATATAACAGGGGGGCGACTGAACAGAAGCAGGGCCAGATTGGAAGGATGGCATACTCAGGGAGAAACCTATTTCTGGACTTGTCTAGTTTCAATCCTTTGTGGATTTCTTTTTTCTTTTTCTTTCTTTCTTTCTTTCTTTCTTTCTTTCTTTCTTTCTTTCTTTCTTTCTTTCTTTCTTTCTTCTTCTTTTTTTTTTTTTGTAAACGATATAGTCAGTTCCTAGAAAACCTATTAACCCCTGTGTGGGTGAAAGAGAAGTATTATTAAGATGTAAAGAATAGGTAAGTTGTATTTTCTAGAAATCTTTCCCTAGAAGATAAGCATCTACTAGAATTCTGACTTGAGCTGGGATAAGCAAATTTAGCTTTGCTTAGCAAAGATTTGCAAATACTTGGAACTCTGCTTTGATGATTTCATTTCTCAATGGCTGTGTGTTCACAACTCCTACTTTACATTACCAATTAGCTTTATAAATATAATCTCTTTTCAAGCATCCGTAAGTGGGTGAGATGTCACTTTCCCTTCCAATTCTCAAGTTCTCTTATTTTCCTGCCTTTTTTTTTCTTTTTCCTCCTCTGAATCAAAATATAAATTTTCCTTATAGATCAGAGAAACCAAAACCATATTTTCAAAGCATATTTTGAGCAAGAAGTGTTTTCCCCTCCTTTGAGTCACTTAGGCTTTCTGGGACTATCTTTTTGGGTTGGAATACCACATACTGGCTTGGATCACTGTGTGAATTTTGAAACAAACGCCAACCTGTTCTTTGGCTTCTTTGGGCTCGTGCAGGGAGATCAAAAGGACCCGAAGGGAAAACAAAGACCAAAGAGAATTGGAATGCATTGCGAACCTCTGTCTGGAAAAGACATTGCAAACTTTGGACAGCTGCACTGTAATATTAACAGCCTATGCTTGTCTAGCGATTTTGTTTCTAAACTGCTTTTACGTCCATTAGCTCAGGACCACCTAAAGAGAAGGACCAGGCAGGCATTATTATTTTCTTGTCACAAAGAAGAGCACAATTTTGGGGAGACCCTGTGCAGAGCATGCACACCTCCCACCCCGGGAGGGCGGGAACTGGTCTTTGAATCTGGATCAGCTGACCCCAAAGCTTAGCTTCTCTGGGCCCCTCTACAGATCTCACTGGCTTCAGTTTCCCTGAAAAGGTATCTGGTGTTCACACACCTTTAGCTGGTAGATCAAGGCTCTTGACCTTGCATTCCTGGGTCTCCTCCAGCCCCACACCCTCCATCTGCATTCTGCAAATGCTTTTTCCATGGAATCACTCCAGACGAGGAAATATTTTGGAACTCATGTGAGTTAAAATACCAAGCCCTATTTTGCAGTTTCTGCTTAGGCTTTGGCCTAAGGATTCCAAAGTGCGACAACCGTGAGTCCGTCTGGCATCCCTTCTTGGGGCAATAGGTAGTTAGAATTATCTAGTCCCAGCTAAGCCCAGCTGCCAAGGCTAAGCCGAACTGATAGTCAGGGCAAGGCTCAGCAGAGAGCTCTGAATCAGATTTCAGTGGTTCTACCTCGAATGGGATTTTCTCATGGGTCTAGCAGGAGCCATGCTGGATTTAAAGTGAAATTAAGCTGTGGACTCTGGGGGGACAGCACAGGAAATGACAGATGACAGCTGCTCATCTCAGTAGCTACATCTGGTCAAAAGGCCCCATCTGGGGTCTCTGTTATATGAGGGATGGGGATGCGTTGGTGTCCAGTTTTGAGCCTGGGGAAAGTTGTTTTAGGGCAGAGTGGAGACTCAGAAGGTTGGTTCTGTTTCCTTACTACCTGTGTGATCTTGAATCAGGCATATGGCTTCTGTGAGCTTCAGTTAATCTGTAAACAAGAGAGTGATAATACTTGCCTCTCTCTTTTTTTTTTGTGGTATGTGTTTGTTTTCATGAAAAGCATTTTGTAAACTATAAAGTGTTTCGGAAATGCAGTTTGTTTTTATTTTCATTACTTACCAGCCTAAGTTTCCTGCAGGAAAAGGAAATCGAGAAACCTAGGAAATAAGTGGGGGTACTAAAGGGAAGAAAAAGGAACAGTGCAAATACCATTAGAATGATTTTCAAGGGTTTATAGGCACCTGGAACCATGCTAAGTGCTATACAGATAACGTTACCAGGATGTAGTTGGTAATACAAGCGGCTGCATGAACTGGGACAACCTGGATATGGGATGGGGTAGGGGTGGGGGGAGGACAGAGGAGTAACATCAGTGGGGGCCCCTGGAGTGCAAGGTGCAGGTGAAGGTGTCATTAGCTCATTAAACCTTCCCACGAAGAAGCACGCACCCACCTCGTTTTAGGTCAGACCACACGGAGACCCCGAGGCGTCGAGTGCCAGGAAACCATTGAGCTGGACTTTGCCTCCAAAGCACAGCCTCATATGCAAAGGAGTGAATCCCAAAGTATAAATTAAGTCACTCACAAGACACTTAGTAAAAGGGGTGAGGGCCAACAGCTCCGACAGCTAGGGTGACCAGTTCGCTGGGGAATGTCTCCGGCTTGGCGCTGACAGTCCTGCGGCCCCAGGCCCTGACAAAATGGCACAGTTGGTCACCCCCCAGCCGAGACCTGGCTGGTAGCTGGCTGCCTTGATACCGCGTGTGTCACACCATTCCCTGGGTGCACATAAGTAGTTTCGGAGAACATCAACATCAGATGAGGACTTTCCCGGATGTGATGGAATAAGACAAAGATAAGACAGGTCTGTGATTATGCCTGAACACAGGTAGAAGCAGATGCCATGCAGCTGCAAAAATGACCGAACAACCCCCTCTCCTGGCTAACTGGAGTGACTACTGTTTCTTCTTCAATAACTGGCCTAGCCTCACTTCTTTCTTCTTGTCCACTAGATAAAAATTAAGATAATAATGAAATCTCCCTACTCTCTGACAGCTCCCCATTCACCTCATTGAACACCCCCCAAATCAGCGAACACAGTCCCCACTCCTAGAACAAGCCCTCCTAATACCCTCTCTCTGAGACTCTTTTCCCCATGATATGAGATGCTCTGAGATGTCCCCATAGTAAGGGGCAACCCCAAGTTGATTTGACCTCAGGTGTGTTCCTGGGTGGTCTTGGACTGGAGGGCATCAACAGGACTTATATAAGGACAGTGTGTGAACAGGGGCACCCTTTACTTGTTGTATGGTAATTCTGTTTCTGGGCCATCTCTCTATAGATAGACCAGATGCTTCTTCAAAGCAGAGTTGCTTACCTCAAGATGATGATGAGCATTTATGAAGGACTTCCAGACACCGTGCTGGGCTCTCTCCATGGACTGACCCATTGAAAGCCCACCCATATGTCTGTAATTCTCATTTCACGAATACCACAGAGAGGACTAAATGAAACTATGGAAATTGCCCAGAGTTTAGTAAGTGGCAAGGCGAGGATTCGGAACCAGTGGGTCTGACTCTAGAACCCTGTTGGCACCCACAGAACATACAATATTTGGAGAATAAATCAAGAACTATCTTGTCTTCAAATGAATCAGAGGTCTTGGAATTATAATAATACTAAGGTCTCCTGCCCTGAGCCAATGCGTAGTTTTAAACGCAGGATGTATTCACATACTTGACCCTTATAAGAACTCCATATGGTTGGTACCATTATCATACCCATTTTACAGATAAGAAAACTGAGGCTCAAAGAGGTCTATAAAACATTTAAGTAGAGCTAAGTTTTCATATTAGCATTTTCTAAGCCCTGTGAAGTACCTTGTTTTATTGATTTAAGATACTATCGACCATATGAGACACCTGGGGGGCTCAGTGGTTGAGCCTCTGCCTTCAGCTCAGGGTGTGATTCTGGGATCTAGGATCGAGTCCCTGCGTTAGGCTCCCCGCAGGGAGCCTGCTTCTCCCTCTGCCTGTGTCTCTGCCTCTCTCTCTGTGTATGTCATGAATAAATAAGCAAAATCTTAAAAAAAAACCAAAACTATGAAGTTGGAAAAAACATAAAACCAACTTTTAAAAAAAAAGATACTCTCGGCTATAAGACCACCATTATTTCATGGACCACTGAGAAAGGAAGCTGCCAGTTAAAATTTGTAAGAGCCCCTAACTGTATCCAGTTTTCAGAGATGTTAAAATGCAAGGGAAAATTCCATTTTGGAATTGATGAAATCGAGTAGATATTATTTATCCCCATTGCACAGAAGCAGAATCTGGGGCTCAGGAATGAGCATATTTCTCAAGGTCACAAAAGTGGCAAAAGGGGGAGCCTTGAATCCAGGTCCACAAAATAGGCTCTTTTTTCAGGGCTATCCTCAATGTTCCAGGAATCTTAGAGCCCCTGAACTTAAAGGAGGGCTGACTGAGTATGTCTGACTCTGGGGTCTCCAGGAGACAGAGATGTTTTGGGACCTTTTGTGAAGGTCAAGTCACATCTTGTGTGTGGCCAAGGACTTCATCGCAATAGGGTGAGATTTTCTTCTCTGCTTCTTAACTCCCTGTGTCCTTTGCCCAAGGAGATTGTGTGAATGAGCTCACTGTGTATGGGTGGGACATCTCTTTCCCAAGCCCCAGACATTCTCTGTAGAACTCTCTCTCTCTCTCTCTTTCTTTCTCTCTTTCCCTAGGTTTCTCCAGTTGTGGTTCAGTCTGGCTCTGCTATCTTGCTTTTAGTTGTCTTGGGCAGAGAGCTTATGAAAAGTCCATGGAGGCATAGAGATAAGGGAGGCCTCGTGCCACTACCCTCTTCCGGGGGGCCAGGACCCTGGCGTGGCGGGGTGAGAAGATGTCTCCTCTGGCCCCCCTTCACCCTCCTCTGTCTGTACCCTTGTTCCCCGGAGCCATAGGGGGGAGAGGCCTGACTCCATTTGCTGATGCTCAGGTGTTGACAGCTTCATTTTCCCCTTCTCTGCCCTGCATCTGGGCAAGTTGACCAGAGAGCCGGGGTGCTCTTTCCCTTGGCACTGGCGGGAGATTCAAAGCATGCCAGCCCTTGGCAGTGAGTGGGAACTCCCACATGACGTGTGACCCAGCGAGCTCCCTTCCTTGTGTTCTCAAGCTGTTTTGGACCTGGTTGGGAATCCTGTCCTGTTCTCCCCAGAAAAGCCTCAATTATGTAAATAATAAAACTTTCCTCAATTGTGGAAAGAATAAACCTTTCCACAGTCTTTTGGTATGTATGGCATCTTCAGTCTGGACATCCAAACCAAATTTTGAGTGGGGGTTCCTCCTGCTTCTGCAGGGTGGCTACAACAGATCCCTCAGTTGAGCCGCATTCACTAAAAGCTATTTAAAATATTTTAAACAGAAAAGTGTTAATCATTTCTATTTAGTTCCCTTTAAAATGAAGAGAGGTCATGCCCTCAGCTTCCATGCTTAAGTGAAAGTCTATAGACATCTTTTCATGGTGGTTTGCTGGGAGAGCTGGTTGCAAGGGGTGGCTGCGTGTAGGGCAGCCATCGTGCACAGGCCAGGACATATGAAGATTAAGGTGGGTGAGGGAAGACATCCCCATACTTTCTGTCAAAACTGGCCAAGGGTCAGAGAATCTAGATGGGTTTAAAAGGTCCTTCCAGAGTAAATGAGAGATGAAATGAATAAATCAGGGAAAGATGACACAGGAGCAATGAAAAAGACCAGTGAATTAGATTATGAAATCAGAGGAAAAATTAAGAGAGAAATGAGAAATAGAAAGAATGAAAAATTAGAACCAACCAGTTGCCAGAGAGGCCTGGTACTTTAGAAAATGGGAGGAGAAATTTTTTTTTAAAAAAGGAATAATCAGATGAGGGGGAGATAGTAAGCAAGATAAACAATAATACAAGGAAACCCTATCCCCATCTTGTATAGGTTTATAAACAAGAACCATAGAGTTTTACTGCAAGAGGGTTAAAACACACCCACTTCTTAGGGGTGGTATGAGCAGGGTCAGCTAGTGGCTGTTTGGACACGATTTCACAAAGTAATTACAAGGTCTAACAATGCTGTTCCCAGGACTGAATCATTAATCACCATTTCCGATGATGTTGAGACCATAATGAGAAAACCCATACCTATGCTTTCCTGGTCAATATCAAGCTCTGTTGTAAGAGGTAAGGAGAGAAATCGATGGCATATTATTTTCCCGATTCTGAGTCGACATTTCAAACAGCACAGTGTGAAAATATAAAGACAGTGCCCTTTTAAAGGTCAATAGTGATTTCCATTACAATCCCTGATTTATCATTCAGCCCAGAAGATTTATTCCAGGCCAGGATGTAACATAAGAGTTTGCTGTACACAAGGGAAAAGCAAAGCAGAAAAAAGAAATTACTTAGTAGTTTTAAGGGCCTCCCTGCTCTAACCCTTAACTTTCTCCTCTTTGAGCTCAAAAGGCGGGCACCTGAAAAGACCAAATCTTCAAACATTTATAGTTGGGTTTTTCCTCTCTCTTTTGGCCAAATGATAAATTCTCCTTAACCCCTCCACAGTTCTGCTCCCGGTGGCCTGAGAGGCCTGGGAAAAATGCTGTTCAGAGTTTCTCCTTTTTGGCACCCCTGAAGGAGTGCTTTTGATGAAGTTAAGGGTCTTTTCTTTGCTCTTCACCTGCCTTACACTATCTGGCTTTGCCAACCAGAGATCCCTGCTTCCAGAGAATGCTTTAGGCCCCCTGACCATCCAGGAAAAGAATGATTTCCTTTTGACTTGGGAGCCACATTAGTTTACTGACCTCACTGTTTCCTCCTTCCTTCTGCCTGAGGGACGTGGAGTGATGTCTCTTATCAGCGAGTGTGGACAAAGAAGCTGCCATTGGGGACCCAGATTCTTCCACACTTGCTCTTGGGGGATTAGTTGCTCATTGAGAAACTGTGTTCTCTTGTGCTCTTCTCTGCTATAATCGTCTTTGTCTCTTCCCCCCCATTTAAAAAAATTGTGGTAAAATACATACAACATAAGATTTACCATCTCAGTCATTTTTAGGAGAGCAGTTCAGTGATATTAAATACATCTATGATGTTGTACAGCCATCATCACCATCTATTTCCAGAGCTCTTTTCACCTTGAAAAACTGAAACTCCATCCCTTTTATTTTTTTTAAATCTATTATTACTATTTTTTAAAATTTTATTTATTTATGATAGTCACACACAGAGAAAGAGAGAGAGGCAGAGACATAGGCAGAGGGAGAAGCAGGCTCCATGCACCGGGAGCCCGACATGGGATTCGATCCCGTGTCTCCAGGATCGTGCCCTGGGCCAAAGGCAGGCGCCAAACCGCTGTGCCACCCAGGGATCCCCTCCATCCCTTTTAATAATAACTCCCCATTCACTCTTCTCCCCAGCCCTTAGCAACCTTACCTTTACTTTCTGTCTCTATGTTTTTGACAATTTTAGGTACCTAATATAAGTAGAATTATATGGTGTTTGTCTTTCTGTAACTAGCTGGTTTCCTTAGCATAATACACTCAGGGTTCATTCAGGTTATAGCATGCATCATATATATTTTTTTTTTTTTTAAGAGAAGCTATTCCACCCCTAAGCAGAGACTGTCCAGAGATTAAGGGTTGACTCTATAGGATTCTAAGGTTTAGTACCATGGACTCACTTGCCAAGTTCTTTGATTTTAGCTTGTTAATAAAAGGAAAATTTTGATTCTCTACCAACTTTTTTGTTTCAATTCTTGACTTGTTCAGGAATGGGAAAATTGTGCTATTTATTGGGCCCCTTTGAGGTTCCAACAAAGCTGGCATGATGACTTGCCTTCATTGTGTTGAAAATGTAATATGAGTCACCAATGAAATGCAGAGATTCTATAAAATAATTTGTTCTACCCTTGTCAGTTTCACTCATATCCTGAACAAACATTTTTCTGAGTACCTACTATGCATTGCGAGCTGTGCTTTTGACAATGAGCAAGACAGACAAAACCCTGCCCTTGAGAACTTCCAGTGGGGAAAGACCAGCAAAATCAAGAGGAGGTTAGTATAAACTGTGATTGTTCTTGGGATGGAAATAAAGGGCAAGAAAGCATACGAGGCAAATCTTTCTCTCTTTCTTTGGACAGAGTACATTTGGTTAAAGGGAGATCTCACCCTTGTCGTTTCTACCATTAATTAGAGTGGCTCACAATGTTTGAATGGAGATAAACCAGTAGTTAGTAAACCTGAAAAATAATATTATAATTCTTAGTCTCCCTGTAACTTACATGTTTCAACTAGACTTATTGCATATAATTGTGCATTCATTTATTCGGTGAATGAATATTTTATGCCAGGAAATCTGATGGCGGCTAAGGATATAGAGATGAATAAGACATTCTTGTTGCCCTAAGGAGCCAACTGCCTAGTTGAGAGAGCCAGTGACATAAATAAATAATTATAATGTAGTGAGATAAGCGTGGGAAGATCATGAAAACACAGGGTAGGGAGAGATCAACTGGAGATATGGAAGCTGGGGAATTTCAGGCAAAGGGGTATAAGCATGTGCAGAAGCACCAAAGCAATGAAAAGCATGGCTCATTTTCTGGTGCAGTGGGAATCAAGTGCGCTAGAGAGTGTGGCTACTCTCTGGAAGGTTCTGGAAAAAGAGCATTTTCAGCATTCCTCAGAAACAGAGGTCTGGTAGCCTCACTTTTTTGTTTTGAAACTGTCTTTAAGCCTTAGCTTGATTATTATCCTATTTGAAAGGTAAGCAAACTAAACCTCAAATGGTCTAAGTGATTTGTCAAGGTCATCTGGTTGGGAAGGAGCAGAGCCAGGTTAGAATGATCGTGAACATAATATGGATTTTATTGTTGTTGATTTTGAGTTTATGCAAAGTCAGGATTAAGATAATTAAAGAAAAAATCTATCCCACAAAGTACATTCTCCTGTTTTGTATAAAATTTCTACTTAATCCCCAGAAACATTTAAAAAGATCCCATAAGAATTTAAAGGTGGTTGTGGGCCTAATCCATGCCCTCTAATGAAATCATGATTTGGAGGGAAGCAATCCATTTAGTTACCAGCTAAAACATGACAAAATTTAAGAGTGAAAGGGAGTGAGATTTAAAAAACAAGGAAAACAGTGTAAATATTGTTTTGTTTGGCCTGAGTACAGTCTCTTGCTTTAAGCTCTTATTGGATAAAGTGAAAGATATTTTCTAAAATATCCAAAGCAGTGTTTGGTGATTTGGTCTTGGAATGTATTTAAGAGGATAATTAGTGAAAACGGGCTTTAAAAGTGACTTAGGCACTATCTCCACTAATTATTTTTAATAAAGAGTGATTTGCTATGCACAGTGCTATGTGTTTCTTCCCTTTGCATGTCCAAAGCAGAAGCAATGCTATGTGTGTGCTGAGGCATATCAAAGCTTGGCTGAACCTTCCTTAGCAGGTCTGGTGGTTTGATGTTAGTTCAAAGGAAACCTCCAATCCCAAGGACTTTTAAATTTCTTTCTGCAAAATAAATTAAATGCAAAAAGCCAATATAAATCTCTCTGTGCCTCTGTATGTGAGTGATATAACCAAATTGTTTCTCTCCAAAATACTCTATGGAAAGGCATTTGTGTGTGTGTGTGTGTGTGTGTGTGTGTGCGCGCACAGCATATATTTGTATGGTGTTTAAAATATGATTCAATCTAGGAATATGGGGCTACTGTTGAAGGCAGCTCTCTCACCTTCCCTTGCCTGCCTGGGGCAGGGTACCATGGGATGTCGAATGCATGAACGTATGTGATAATTTATTTGTCACACTGAGCCTTTCTGTAGCACATGTGTAAGCATGTCGATCGCTCCCTTTCCACTAAGTAAAGAAAGAAAGGCATCCTTCATTTGTCCTATAAGTACTGTGGGGTCTAACTCCTTTGTCCCTTTCCAGCCCTACCTGGTACCCTCCTTGTTCTTGGGTTCCTTCAGCTTCTCCCGCCACAAGGCCTTTGTATGACTATTCTCATTCTCATGAAGTCTACTGCCCCACCCTCTTTGCAACATGTAACTCCTACCATGGTTCAGGTCTCAGCTACCATCCCTGCTTTAGGCAAATTTTCCTTGATGTTCTTGTGTGGTCCAAGCCTTCTATTATATGTTCCCACATCACTCTGCTCTTCTGATATTATAATATAACAAGAAATATATATTTGGTCTCTGTCCCGGGTTCCTGGGACAGGACTCCTAAAACCCTTGGAATTTTTTAAAAAATTTTGTTTATTCATGAGAGACAGAGAGAGAGAGAGAGAAAGAGATGCAGAGACATAGGCAGAGGGAGAAGCAGGCTCCATGCAGGGAGCCCGACATGGGACTTGATCCTGGATCTCCAGGATCACACCCTGGGCTGAAGGCGGTGCTAAACCACTGAGCCACCTGGGCTGCCCAACCCCTGGAATTTCTGAGTGATAGAGTTGGAGGATATTTTGTTGTTATTTATTATAAGCCTCTTTCGACTATCCTTGAGTTTATGCTAATGAGGTGACTTTTGGAGGATGGGAACCTTTGCTAGAGGAACCAATCATGTGATTATAGAGGGTTTGAATTCTTCCCTCCCACCCTCACCAACCCTGTTCCTCAAGAGAGGCTACAGGTTGAGTTCAATCACCAATGGCATGATTTAATTAGTCATGCTGATTAAACAATGGAACCTCTATAAGCCCCTGAAGAATGGGGTCTAGAGAGCTTCTGGGGTGGTGAATGCAGGTGCTGGGAGGGTGGTGCACCTAGGGAAGACATGGGCACTCTTCTCACAAACTTTGCTCTATGGATCTCTTCCATTTGACTGTTCCTGAATTGTATCTCTTATAATGAACTGGCAGTAGTATGTACATCGTTTCCCGGGTCCCTTGAGCCACTCTAACAAATAATTGAACCTGAGGCAGGAACCTGGTAGGAATCCTCGATTTATAGCCAGTTGGTCAGAAGCATAGATCACGACCTAGGACTTCTGATTGGCATCTGAAGTGGGAGCCGTCTTGTGGAACTGAGCCTCTGACCTGTGGAATCTGTCCTAATTTGGGGCTGTTAGTGTAAGAATTGAGTTAAAATGTAAGACACCCAGTTGGTGCCAGCCGAGAATTGGAGAGTTGCTTGGTGTGGAAAAACCCATACATTTAGGGTCAGAGGTATTGTAAACAGAGAAAAAAGTTGTTTACTTTTAAACTGCTTTTGCGGTACCATCACCATTACTGTATTTTCACATTTACTTGTGTGACCAGTTCATTAATATCAGTCTTCTCCACTAGACTATAATCTCCACTAGAGCTGAAACCGAGTCTCTTTTTGCTTCTATTATATCTCCTGTGCCAAACACAGATGCATTGCAGTTCCTTATACATATTCTTGACAACCGAGCAAATTAATAACAAAGCCAATGAGTTTCAGGCAAAGTTGGCTAGAAGTAGAGTGGTGTGGTGGAAAGAGCACTGGACTGGAGTCAAAAGCCCACAGCTTTACACTTATCTAGTCAATGAACAATTATTGATTTTACCTCATATGAGCTAAGCACAATGAATATAAACACAGTGGTAAGAATAGTAAGACACCGTCTTTGACCTTGAGAATTTCATTCTACTTAGGGAAACAGACATGTAAACCAGGGAAACAGGTAAACTGGTCCTTAAAATATATTGTAGTAGGCAGCATGATGGAAATAGCAAGGTTGTGTGTGTGTGTTTGTACATAAGCAGTAGCATTAACCCTGTCTTGGGGAGTAAGGTCAAGTGTCATAGAGAAGTCTCCTTCACTTGGGTCTTAAAGGACAATAGAAATGTGCTTTTTGACTCTAGGAAAACTATCCTCACTCATTTCACAAATAATTTTAAGAACCAGTCAGCAGGTACTATCACTTAACTTCTCTGAGACTCAGGTTTTTCATCTTTAAAAAGTGGAGATGAGGGGTGCTTGGGTGGCTCAGTGGTTGAGCGGCTGCCTTTGGCTCAGGTTGTGATCCTGGGGTCATGGAATTGAGTCCTACATCAGGCTCCCTGCAGGGAGTCTGCTTCTCCCTCTGCCTCTCTCTCTGTCTCTCTCACGAATAAATAAATAAAATCCTAAAAAAAAAATGATGTGAATTTCCCTGCTTACCTCAGAGGCTTGTGGGGTTTTGGTGAATTGAAACTCATTGCCACCCTTTCTAATCTCCTTATGGTACTCTTCTGAACTAGAAAAGCTGGAAAGTAAAACTGTTTCCCAGACTCCGTTACAGTTGAGGCTACCTAGGCAACTTAGGTTTCTCCACTAGATCCAACGGTACATAATTTGGGAGATGGCAGTTAGGTAGAAGCCATCTGCCTGCTGCTTTGACTGTTTGCTGGTAAGCCCAATTACAAAAACAGTTTTTCCGCCCTGTAGCAATGTTCCAGGGCCTACTATCTCATTTTCAGGCTGCTGAAAGGCGGTTGCAGCAGCAGCGACCTACCTATCCTGGTATTGTAGCCTCAGTAATGAATCTTTGAATTCAGCTGTTTAAGGGGTGGCCTTCTGACTCCCATTATCATGACTGTGGCAAAGCGGGGGTCAGCAAAGCAGTGTTGCTTTGGTGGTCATTCTTAGAGTCCCAGTCTAGAGCTCACACCTCCAGCCCTTCCAACAGTTTCGTGAAAGTCAAAGTTCCTCATTAAATCCCCTTCTGACTAAAATAACTAGAGTGGTGGCTTGTGTTTTTCTTCTCGTGAAGGTTAACCAATAAAACAATGAATGAAGTAGCCTGTACTACTTTCTTTCTTTCTTTCTTTCTTTCTTTCTTTCTTTCTTTCTTTCTTTCTTTCTTTCTTTCTTTCTTTCTTTCTTTCTGATTATTTATTTATTTGTTTGGCAGAGAGAGAGAGAGAGAGAAAGCATGCACACACACAGGGCGAGTGGCAGAGGGAGAGCATAGGGGAGAGGGAGAAGGACAAGCGGGCTTCTCAATGAACAGGGAGCCCAATGTGGGGCTTGATCCCAGGATCCCAGCATCATAACCTGAGCCAAAGGCAGACGCTTAACCAACTGAGCCACCCAGGCACCCCTGAAGCAGTACTTTTCATCTATCTATCTATCTGTCTATCTATCTATCTATCTATCTATCTATCTATCCATCCATCCATTCCAGTAAATACTTACTGAGCATCTGCTATAACCAGACACTAAGCTTGGCACTAGGGATATAGGGAAGATAAGACAATATGGTCTTATAATCATGGAGTTCATAATCTAGAAGAGGAGGCAAAAAAAAAAAAGTAAGAAAACCTTAGGATAATTACAGATGTGAAGCAAATCAATGGAGGGTGGGGGTTGAGATAGAAGTTAATTGAGGGGTTGAGAGATGGAGACTTTAGAGCAGCTGGAAAAGACTTTACTTTGAATAGGTGACAATTAAGGAAACAGTCATGTGAAGTGTGTATGAGTGGGATGGTGGGGGTAGAGTGGGGTGGTGGTGGCAGCAAGAGCATTCTAGGCAGAGGGAACAGCATATGCAAAAGCTCAAGGCTCTAATACCAACGGGGATAATGCTGGGTTGAGGGTGGAAACTGCCTACACTGTCTGTAAAGGCTCAAGGTGACTTTGTGAAGCAGGTGGTTTGCTGATAGCATCTCTGATTGGCTCTTTTGTTCCTACCACTTTTTTTCCTCAGCAAGTCTGCAAACCTCTTCTGCCCATTTGATCAACTTCATCAGTCACTAGCTGTTTGCTGGGTAACTACCATGAGTCAGAGTGGTGACAGGCACTGAAGATAGATAGGTACATAAGTAAAACATGGTTTCTCCTTTGAAGTGCGTATAGGCTCTGCACCTGCCAGTCTCCAGGCATCAGAAACTTTATTTTTCTGTCTTCATTAAAATAAATAATCCAGGGTGTGCCTGGGTGGCTCAGTCGGTTAAGCATCTACCTGCCACTCAGGTCGTGATCTCGGGGTCCTGGGATGGAGCCCCATGTCAGACTCCCTTCTTCCTCTTCCTCTCCCTCTGTGATCTCTCTGGATCTCACTGTTTCTCAAATAAATACATAAAATCTTTTAAAAAAGTGAAAACTCCAATGGTCTCCCGTCTTTAGAACTCAGCTGATCTGTTAACCAGGTTCCTGAGAACATGCTGGTGACTTAATTGTGCTCCACAGACCCCTGAACATGTGGTAGTTGTCAAATGAACATGGCATATGGAAGGGCATGCTACTGCAGGCCCAGGAAGAGGCCTGGCAGGGTATCCTTTGGTGAATTAACCAAAGTCTGGCACTCTAATCCTCATTTCTGTAGACTCCTGACTAGCCTAGAGCACCCTGAGTGTAAATTCATCTTCCTGTGATGGGCACCCATGAACCACATCTGCAGAAATTAATCAATGACATCAGAAAGACATCCTTATAATCACTGATAAGCACTATAAATGTCCAGGGAACTGGCTACTTGATTCTAGGTGTGTCCTGACCCAGAACATTCTTTCCCTGAAGCGTGCTACATGGGAAGGCAAAGAAGAGTTTGCTTGGGAAACCTAGAATCAGTACCAGGGTGGTGACACTTAATGGCTTGAAATCTACTTTGTGCCCATCCACATGAGAGAAATACTTGCTTTAGGCTTGCTTGGGTAGTGCCCACATCCACCTTAGTGGCTCCCCTTTTCCATACTTCTGTGGTTGATCAATCCCATTTCTGGTTAAGTTAAGTCAACAAAGGGATGGCAAATATATGCTATTCTGCTATTATCTCCTTTCCTGCATACCATACATACAGACGTTACTAATTGGTCATGACTTTCCCCCTAAACTCAGACAAAACTTCAAAAATCCTCCTCTGCACAGCCTTCCAGGGGACCATAGTCAATTGACTGAAATTAACATGTAGGATGTCAATGATTTCTGTCCTTGGGTCAAGTCTGGTTGGAGTCCGTTCTCTCTTACTATGATTTGCAGACCTAGGTTTTCTTTCATCTCTGAGGGGAATTCCTAATTCTTGGTGGGGAGTGTGGCCTCATGACTACCCTTCATGTACCACTTACATGACATACTTCTATTTTTACCAGGACTTTCAATGTCTTCATTCATTCATTCCATGAATATCTGTTGGGAGCTATTTAGTACCAGGCTCTAGGTCTCTCTGATCAACACTACTCTCATGAGACTTAGAGTTGAGTTGCCTAAACTTGGAATGGTTTTGAAGAAGAGAATGTGAAGCATATCTACTACAGAGGCAAGGCTGAGTCCCCATCTTCTCCAGCAGACCAGGTACCCTGCTTCCTGGCAGGGTGTGGCTTGTCTTTTGGGACACTGGGGTCCGAACCAGTGATGGCTCAATTTCTTTCATTCATTCATTCATTCATTCATTCATTCATTCAAAAGAATTATTTATTTATTTATTCATGAGAGACACAGAGAGAGAGAGGCAGAGACACAGGCAGAGGGAGAAGCAGGCTCCATGCAGGGAGCCCGACATGGGATTTGATCCCGGGTCTTCAGGATCATGCCCTGGACCGAAGGCAGGCACTAAACCGCTGAGCCACCCAGGGATCCCCCTCAATTTCTTTTAGATTGTACATTTTATGTTGGCCTTTGGTTTTTGTTTCAGTGGGCCCACGCTCACTGAATCATGCAACCATGCCTGAGCTTGGTTCCAGAAATACAAGACTTTCAACAAAGGGATAGTCATATGTCCCTTGCCTTCTAAGGGCAGCAGGTCAACAGTGGAAACAAAGGAATTTAAATATTTTCCCCAAACTCCAAGAAATGTCCGTCGTGTTGTAATAAGAAAGAAAGGAAATAATTCCACTCCAAAAGTATAAAAGTGGTAGGAAAAACAAAAAAAAGTTCGTTAGGAGGCAGCAAATAACCTATGAACAGGAAGAGAGGCTGTTGGAAGGGAGGACTGGCTGAGTAGGTTAAAAATAGCAGCATCTCCCTCCAACCTCCCTGCCACTGCTGAGCCCCTCCTACTGCCTGCCTCCTCCCTGTGGATGAGACACATATGTTAAGGTTAATGGGTCTGGAAGGTTCTGCACAGGCAGCTTCACCTGCTGGTTGCTCAGAATTCTCACCGCATGGCTTCTGCTTTCAGCGCCAGCTCTAATTCTGGGAGAAACTCCTGTTGGGTCCCGCAGTGAACGCCTGGCAACAGACACTCAGGGCTCAGACGCTGTCAGCTGGGGGCCAGTCTACCAGTTTCCCTCCTTTCATTTCGTCCCAGAAAAGTTTCTCCTTGAAAACAATGGATACTTAGGAGTGGCCTACTTAAATGTCAAGGATGGAAGGAAGGAACAGAGAAATAGAACAAATGGGTAAAAGGAAGAGAAGAGGCACCGTAGCATGATGTGAAGGACCAGGGTCACATGGCCATACCTGGGACCCAATTCTGACGTTGCCATTACTAACTTGGAGTTGCTGCACAAGCAATTCAACTTCTCTAAGCTCCATCAAAGGGAGATGATTATCTCACTGATGTCATGGGGTTGTTGTATGTAGATGAGCTGAGATATAAAATCCTTGGCCCAGAGCCCACTGTGTGGTAAGGATTCAAAGATGGCAGCTATGACGATCGTTATGCTTCCACCGAAGCTTTTCCTGTTGATACTGGTGAGGCCGGCGACCATCTCTCTGGGATGCACTTGTTATTTATGTGGCTCCAACAGGCTGGGCCATGACATTCCTTTTCAGAGTATACACTTTCATGATTAAGAGGAACGAGAAATTGTAGGCTTGACAACAGAAGATAGGCATAATTGACATTTGTGCAGTTTGCCAAATTTGCAAGTCACTTTTGTATAAATTTTCATTAGGGCCTCATAGCAATTCTGTGAATAGGGGTAATCATCCCAACTTGGGAGATAAGGAATCTGAGGTTCAGAAAAGTCAGGCAATCGCCTTAAGGTCGTGAGGTTAGCAAATGGCAGATTGAAACTCATCTTTCCAACACAACAGTGGACTGCGTGTAGGGCTCCCAGGTGCCTTCCCATTTGCTCCACTCCATTTCTGCTCATCTCCTTTCCTCTCCCGGGAATGTCCTTCCATCCAAATTCTGTCAGTTCCTTTTTGGTCCTCTAGAGCATGTGCTGTGAACATGTCACTGTCACAGCATTTACCTCCATATGATTGTCTCCTCCCTGCACTGAAACAAACCCTTTAAGACAGAAGCTAGTTTTTGTCTCTGTACTCCTAGTTGCTATTACATCATCAAATACAGTAGATTCTCAGTAAAATTTCAACCAATGAATGAGTATAAATGATGTACATTGTTCATCAGCCTGGTGGGGAAAGAGACATATTTGATAAAAATAACAGAGAATTGGTTTCACTTATATGTGGAATCTAAAAAACAAACAAAACCCCCCAGAAATACACTCACAAATAACAGAGCAAACTGGTGATTGACAGTGGGGAGTGAAGTGGGGTCATGCGTGAAATAGGCAAAGGGGATAAAGAGGTACAAATTTCAGTTATGGAATAAATAAGTCACGGGATGAGAAGTACAGTATAGGGAATGTAGTCAATAATATTGTAATCACTTTGTATGGTGACATATGGTAACCACACATTGTGGTGAACATTTCATAATGTATTATTGTCAAATCACTATGTTTTACACCTGAAACTAATATAATATTGTATGTCAACTGTATTTCAATTAAAAAACGAAAACAAAAGATGAAACAAAACAGAAATATTGGAGAAGCAATCTATTTTACAGTGGTTCACATAAATCATTATTATTATTTTTTTAATAAGACCCCTGTCTTTGAAATTTATGTAACATTTATTGAAACCCATTAGAAATGACAGTAGACTTTCTTGGAGATTTTGATTGGTCAGTATTTCAAGGTGGCATTCAGAATTATAATTACATTTGAAGGGCTAAATTTGATGAATATCATTCAACTTCAGATATCCCACAAACAAATCAACACAGAGTGATGTGATGTGTTATGAGTGATGTGTTCGATAGAGACCTGACTCCTTTAAGACCCATTTTTATTTCTTTCTCATCCTAGGCTTGTGGGTCATTTATTTTATTCCCCAAAGGTTCAGTCTGATGGTTGTTTTAGGCTACTTTGATAGGATTTTAAATGTCATGGCTCTCTGTCGGGGGAGACAATTCAAGGTTAATGAGAAACCAGAGCACACTGAGCGTAAATCTGGCTCTTTGGATTGACAGCCATAGGTGACAGAGACTGAAGATTCTTGTGCACAAACAATGAAGGTGGTTTGACCTTTACCTGGGAAGGAAATGAGCTGACTCATCCTGAGCCAGATGGAACTCTACTCGGATTAAAGCTTCAGGAAGATCAATTTGAGAGCTGGAAGGTACCTTGAGGGGGTCTCTTCTATATATTTGTGTGTGTGTGTGTGTGTGTGTGTGTGTGTGTGTGTGTACACATATATGCACTTATGTGTATTTATATGTGTACATAGGTATGTGTGTGTCCTTATCCCCCACAGATTAAAGCAGTGGGTTTGCAGGGATATGCCTGCTATAGATTGAATGTTTGTGTTCCCCTCACTGGAATTCATATGTTGAATCCCTAAACCTTAATATGATGGTGTTTGGAGATGGGACCTTTGGGAGATAATAAGATTTAGATAAAGTCATGAGGGTGGAGTCCTCAGGATAGGATTAGTATCCTTATAAGAAGAGGAAGACACCAGAGCTCACTCACTCTCTCTCTCTGCCATTTGAGGAGACAGCAAGAAGATAGCTGTCTGCAAACCAGGAAGCAGGCTCTTACCAGACCCCGAAGCAGAGGGCACCCTGATCTTATGGGAAAGAAATGTCCATTGTTTAAAGACCCAGTCTGTGGTATTTTGCTATAGCAGCCTGAGCTAAGGTGATACTCAAGGGGTTTTGGAAAGCCCATGAATGTGTGCATGTGTCTAACTTCCTCAAAAAAGTCCCTGACAGGTAGATTATTTCTTCCCGATCTTCATTTTCTGTTGAGGAGAAGAAAGGGATGTTCATTCCATCCCCCTCCCCCATCAGCAGGGATGGATGGGAAGACCATTCCTGTTTCCACTCTCTCAGCAACCTGGCTCACTCCTCCCCTGGAGAGACCTCTCTGGATGGGGAGTCTGAGGGTTCTCCTCTAGGAGCCTCCTGGACCTCTCTCAGTGGAATCTAGCTGCCACAGAGGAAGGGCCAGCTTCATGGGTGTGCAATCCACGCAGTTGCGCATATATATATATATATATATATACACATATATATAGCATATATATATATATATATAATAAGGGGCCCTGCATTTTCATTTTGTACTGGCCTTTGAAAATTATGTAGCTGGTCTTGGATAGGAGGCATATTATCATCTGCTGTCCATTGAAGGGAAGGTTTTGTCCTTGCCCATAGTTTTGGAGGGTAAATTTCAGTTTAGGGGGGGGGATGTTTTAGGAAGCCCATCTGGCCACAGAAAAAGGCTTACTCTCCAACTAGCTTCACTGGCATGTTCTGGTGTTAGAGAGGCAGTGTTACCAGTATGGGACCACTGCTCGGTATAAAGTCTGGTTCTGCCACTTACAAGTGACATGACCAGGGGCAAATGATTCAACCTCAGGCCCTTCCATTTCCTATCTTATAATATTGTCACATGACCTAACATATCTAAGTGCTTATGATTCCTAGAACGCAGTAAGTGTTAATACGTGCTTATATATATATATATATATTTAAATTATTATTATTATTATTTTAAAGATTTTCTTTATTTATTCATGAGAGAGACACACACACAGAGAGAGGCACAGACACTGGCAGAGAGAGAAGCAGGCTCCACGCAGGGAGCCTGATGTGGGACTTGATCCTGGGCTTCCAGGATCACACCCTGGGCCAAAGGCAGGCGCCAAACCACTGAGCCACCCGGGCTGCCCGTGCTTTTATATTTTAATCTCCATGACTCCTGTACCTTATTGTCACTGATTAGGAATTTGGAAGGGGAAGTCAGGGCGTTACCTACTGGGTTCTCTAAAACCCCCATCTTGGAACGCCTGGGTGGCTCAGCGGTTGAGCGCCTGCCTTTGGCTCAGGGCATGATCCTGGAGTCCTGGGATCGAGTCCCACATCAGGTTCCTGCAGGGAGCCTGCTTCTCCCTCTGCCTGTGTCTCTGCCTCTCTGTGTCTCTCATGAATAAATAAATAAAATCTTTAAAAACAAAACCCATCTCAAAAGTTAAGCATCACTGGTAACTTTTAGTAGCAGGATCTTTCCCTGCCCTCGAGGAGCTTGTGAATTCACAGCCTGAAAACTGGCACCACAAGGTACACTGGGATAAGACTTTAGTAAGGGCTAAAAATGAAATAGTTAGCTGGTGACAGATGAACTCCTCTCATTGGTATAAGAAGGCTCTTTGTGATATCCTTCCAGTGCACCACACAGACAGGTCTTTTTCCTTCCCTAGACCACAACCACAAGCATGTCACTGAGATGTATTTATAAGAGACTTGGTTTTCAGCTTAAGAAATCAGGTCCCGTGCAGTATTTGGGTAGAGCTATGGGCCCCTATGTCTGGCTTCGTAGTTCTCTAGAATCACCATGATTGTTCTCTGAATTCCAAAGGGGGATGAGTTATGTTTTCACACTCCTCCTGACTTCAGGAAGATCACAGGCTAGTGAGACAATCAGAATGCAGACGGTCAGTGATTAGGCCTCAACCCCTTTACAGGGGCTGAGGGAGTGTCCTGTGTAGTTTGGGCTACTGTAGAAATTACCACAGACCAGGGGGCTTAAATAACAATGTACTTCTCACAGTTCTGGAGGCCGGAAGCCCAGATTGGGGTACCAGCACAATCGGCTTCCAGTGAGTCTTTTTCCGGGTGTACAGGTAGCTGTCTTTGTTGTGTCCTCACAGCTTGCTGTGCCCTAGTTGGCAGTCTGGTCTCTCAGGACATCAGTCCCAGTGCTCTATCCTCAACCCAGTCACTTCACAAAGGCTCCACCTCCAAATACCATCACACAGGGATCAGTGTCAGTACATGAACTTGGGGTGACACAAACATCACAGGAAGGAGGGGGTCCTTTGGTTTATCTAAGGGACCAGCTGGAAAGGCTTCAAAGAGGGGGTTAGCCCTGAACTCTCTCGAGGTAAGAGTAGAATTTTCCTGCTAGACAGAGGCGTGTGTATATGTGCATGTCATGAATCTTAAGAAAAGTAGATGAAAGTAAAAATATTAATACACAGAGCTTGCTCTCATGGTGGCAACGGCCTCAGTTTTGGACTCACTGGTGCTGTGAATGAAAATCTTAATTTATATACTCTTCCCTGCAAAGACTCCCCTGCTCCTCCCTAGAATGCCTTCCTGCTGCTTAAAAATCACCCTCACTTGTGATTCGTACCTGCTTGAACAAATTTCTTTTTGGGAATTTGTCACTGGTAAATACTTTTCTAGATGGTCATGTTGGGAAGTTTTAAAAAGCTTCAAATGGCTTTTGAAGGAGTCTTCGTGCCATCTTCACACTCTGGGTGCCACAGGGAGAAGCGGATTAGAAAGCAACGAGTCTGCAGAGGCCAAACGGATCTGTGAGACGCGGAGAGGCCTAGGCTGGGCAGGAGATGCCTTTCCCACTGGAGCTCCCGGGAGTGGCTGCTCCTAGCCTCCAACGTAAATGCTTGGTTCTGTGGGCAGACTGTCAAAAGGCAATGATGAAACACCTCAGAATAAGTCCCAAATTAGAGCCTAGAACAACATGACCGTTGAAACCCTGGATCCATGAGTGAGATTTGTGAGGGGGCCCCAAGTACCCCGTCTGTGGGAGCTTTTCAAGGTATGAAGGTGATATGATCTAACGTGGAGCCTCAACTTCCACATGTGTAAAATGGCGCCCTTAGGAACCCACATTTGCAGACTGTAAAGCACTCCAGGCATTATTAGTCCACGTCATAGTGCATCTTTTGAAGCTACCTAAAAACAGAAAATAGACCAACTTAAACAAAAATAGAGAAAAGCAAAAAGTGAGGGATCTTTTTGAAGCTGCTATAACAAAAAATGCCATAGGGTAGGGGGCTTAAACAACAGAAATTTGTTTCTCACAGTTCTCTGGAGGTTGGAAGTCCGAGATCAAGGTGCCAGATGATTCAGTTCCTGAGGAAGACCTTCTCCTCAGTTTGCAGATGGCCACCTTCTTGCTGTGTCTTCACATGGTGAAGGAGATATGGAGCTCATTTCTCTTCTTGTAGGGCCACTAATCCCATTCATGCAGGCTCCACCCTCATGACCTAACTGCCTCTCAAAGGCTCCATCTCCGAACCTCATCACATTGGGAAACAGCATTTCAACATACACATTTTGGGAATACACAAATATTCAGTCCAGAGCATCAGGACTTGGAGGCTTGTCACTCATTAACCCTGAGGGCCCCAAAGCCTCAGGAAAACAGTAGCAGCTTTGTTCAAGAGGCTTGCAGCAAACAGACAAAAGAAAGTTTTCTGCCCACATTTGCGGTAATGATGCCTTCCCTCCCACCTCCTTCCTTATCTGTTGAGTTATGGGCACTGTCTAGGCGAGTAGGATCAAAATCCTCCTCTGAAAATTCACAGCCCATGGGACAGAGGCCCTTTAATCCCACTCTCACCACCGAATGTAGCTACAACGGGAGGAGGGTGCCACGTGCAGTTAAGCATCAAGGAAGTGGCTCCTGAGATGGGTGGTGGCAGTCAGGAACCCTTACTTTCATTCTGACCTGCTTACCAAGGTTTGCATTTCGTTTGCATATGAATATTTGTTTCTTTAATTATGACCCGACTATTTATTTGTTAAGTGTCAGAAGCAGGATTTACACCGTGGTCCTGGTAGACCACTTCTGATTATGGTTTGGACTGAGGACTACCTTTTCAAGATCTCTTCTGGCAAAACTCACCTCCTCTTTGATGCGGTTGCAGGAGATTCCCCTCTGGTCTAAAATGCACGGTGCTCTCCTTGGGTCAGGAGTAGGTTATGCAACCCTGGCCATAGTCCCCAATATGACCCTTAATCCATTTTATGTTCACCCAATTTCACTTTACTCCTACCCAACTTGATTTAATTCAATACAATTTAGCTCAAAACCTTTGGGCGCCCTTGCCAGGTGCTGGGGATCCGTGTGCTTCCTGGTCTTGGCAATTTACCCTCTGGCCGCTGGATGGCAGTATGTCCCACAGAATGTTCATTTTGGGGGCTGGCTCCTCCCCCAGGCCTGGGGCTCAGGGAGGACTGCTCCTCGCAGGCATTTGTTTAATGCACACTTCCAAATTGAACCGACAGCTTGCATCTTAGCCGTGCATGTGCAGTATATGTGTTTAATTATACTGTGGAATTAAATTCAGAAGGGTGAGAATGTGGTTACATGTGTGCGATTCCAAAGCCGCCTTGAGTTTGTGGCTTTTGCTAGGGGCTCAGTAAGGGGTTTAGAACCTGTGGGAGCCGGGTGGTGGGGCTGGGGGCGCTGCTGATCCGGGCTTCAGATCCAAGGGCAGGTGGCATCCACTTGAGCAAAAGAGTCCTGTGCAAATTTGGCTTCCTGGACCACTAAGAGTCGTGGCCCTGAGGCCCCTTCCCTGAGAGCCTGCTGTCCTAGGTCCAATGCCCAGCCTCTGGGCCCTCGCTTCCTCTGCTTCTGGCTGGGTTGCCTCATGAGAGCTGGCCTTCCATGGGGCCAGGGTCCTGCCCCAGACGTCCTTTTCCCCAGTGTCACTGACTTACCTACCACGGGGCGCCACAGGCTGCTCCCACTGTGTGGGATACCAGTGACTTCAGAGCGGCATTTATTAGGCAGGGCTTTATCGTCCGGGGTGTTCAGGGATGGCTCTAATGGTGCACTTTCAGGCCTTGGAAAGGCCAGTGGGAACCATCACCTGAATGGAAAGGCCTCAGTCAGGGTGATCTCCCTGGCACCTGTGGCGAGTTGGTATCCCTCCAATGGTCCTGAATAGTTCTAGTGGTGGTGGAGGGAATCTCACTGCTTCCTGTAGATACTTCCCTTGTTGGTAGTTTTAATTACTTAAGCATTTCACATTTTCTTTGAGCTGAAATCTGACCTCTTAGAAATTTCAACTAGTGGTCCTCATTCTTTTCCCTGGGCCATGGAAGTAAGACCTTGTAGACATAGTTTAATTGCATATCTTGGTTCGGCCAGAGACTCAGCATCTCTCTCTTTTTTTTTTTTTTTTAAGATTTTTATTTATTTATTTTTTTAAGATTTTATTCATAAGGGACACAGAGAGGCAGAGACACAGGCTTGGGCAGGAAGCCCAAGGCAGGACTCGATCCTGGGTCTCCAGAATCCCGTCCTGGGCTGAAGGCGGTGCTAAACTGCTGAGCCACCCGGGCTGCCCAAGACTCTGCATCTCTAACAAGCATTCAGTGATGCTCTCCTCCTGGTTCAAGGACCGCACTGTGAGCAGCAGGGGAGCAGAGGAAAAACCTAGGGCTTTGCAATTATCTTTGGATTCCAAGTCTGGCATTGCTTGCTAGCTCTGTGGCCTTGGAAGTTACTCAGGTTCCAACCGGTAAAATGGGGATTATAACGCTCAAATAAATAATGCCTAATTAATTTATTATGAGAGTTCCATGAAATTATGAGTTTGTATTAGCTGGGAATGCTGTCAGTTATAAGTAAAAGAAACCTGACTAAAATGGGCTTAAACTATTGAAGTTTATGTTTTTTGCATAACAAGAAGTAGCGGCTGGCATTTGTTCAGCTGCTCATTGATGCAATTAAGGATCCAAGTTCTTTATATCTTCCCCCTGCTATTCTTAGCCCATCGACTTTAATTCTCATGCTTCTTGCCACGTGATCATAACATGGTTGCCATAGCTCCAAACATTCTATGTGCATTTAAAGAAACAGTAAAAGTGGAAATGCCAGTAATGGTCAAGTCTGACTCTTTTATTAGGAAAGCAAAACATTTCCTGAAAGCCCCCCCCCCCCCCCCCGCCCCGCCCCGAGAGTTTTCCATAGTCTTATTGGCCAGAGCTGGGTCCTATGACCACTCTAAGTTTTAAGGACCCTGGCATAAGCAATCACTGTCAAACGGAATAGGATCGTTATGGTTCATTACCTTGGGCTAGGGGCATGGCTACTCAACAAAATTGCAGGTTTTTTTTTTTTTTTTTTTAAGATTTTATTTATTTATTCATGTGAGACAGAGAGAGAGAGAGAGAGGCAGAAACAGGCAGAGGGAGAAGCAGGTTCCCTGCAGGGACCCTGATGCAGGACTCAGTCCCAGGACACTGGGATCCTCAGCGGAAGAAGGACGTTCAACTGCTGAGGCACCCAGGTGTCCCCAAAATTGTAGTTCTGTTTTAGTAGGTGTTTTAGCCAAGCATGGGCTGCTTTTTAACAAAGTAGTGTAGACTGGGTATTTTATTTTATTTTTATTCTTATTTTTTAAATTTTATTTATTTATTCATGACAGACACAGAGAGAGAGAGAGAGGCAGAGACACAGACAGAGGGAGAAGCAAGGCTCCATGTAGGGAGCCTGACGAACTCGATCCCGGGTCTCCAGGATCACACCCCAGGCTCAAGGCAGTGCTAAACCGCTGGGCCACCGGGGCTGCCCAAGACTGGGTATTTTAAACAACAAATATTTATTTCTCAGTTCTGGAGGCTCAGAAGTCCAAGATGGGGGTACCAGTAGATCCAGCATTTGATGAGGCCTGCTTCCTGGTTCATAGATGGCTGTGTTCTTGCTTTTCTTTACATGTCAGAAAGAGGGCAAGAGAGCCCTCTGGGGTCCCTTTTATAGGAGCACTACTCCTATCCATGAGAGCCAGACCCCAGGACCCAAAGGCCCTGCCTCCTAATACCACCATCCTGGGGACTAGGATTTCAACATGAATTTTGGGGGAATAGTCGGTTGTGGCAAGGTCAAAATAGGGGTCTCACATTAGATAGGAAACTGTGTTTTTTAAATCATGTCCATAAATTAATTGACATGCCTCCCTTTAAGAAGTAGGATCGTGGGCTGCCTGGGTGGCTCAGCTGTTTAGCGCTGCCTTCAGCCCAGGGCCTGATTCTGGAGACCCGGAATCAAGTCCCATGTCAGGCTCCCTGCAGGGAGCCTGCTTCTCCCTCTGCCTGGGTCTCTGCCTCTCTCTCTGTGTCTCATGAATAAATAAATAAAATCTTAAAAAAAAAAAAGTTGGATATTTTTTCTTCCCCTCAAACTTCATTTGTAACCAATGGAGTATGTTAGAAATGAAGCTGTATGACATGTGAGGCTGAGTCATAAAAGGCCACGCATCTTGTACTATTTCCTGGAACCCCTTCACCTAGAGCCCTGAGATGCTTTGTAAGGAGATAGACTCCCCTGAGGCTGCAAGTCACACAAGGAGGCCACATGTAGGTGCTTCAGTCAGCGGTCCTAGTCTTCCAATGATCCTAGCCCAGGTTGCGACTCGTGAGTGAATGAGCCTTTAGATGATTCCAGACCCCCACCATTGGGTCTTCCTAGCTGAGGCTCTGGAATTGTGCAGTAGAGGCAAGCCGACCTTGTCATGCCGTCTGAATGCCTGACCCACAGAATCTATAAACATAATGGTTATTCTTTCAAACTGCTAAATTTGGGGAGCAATTTTTTTTTTTTTTTTTTACTTAGTAATGGTAACTGGAATAGAAACTAATAGAATTTGCCACAGAATGTTTCCCATCGCACCTGGCAGAGAGGAGCTGTTCAAACTATGCACGTGTTAGAACTTCTCTTCACTTTCCAAGACTGTTTCCTTCCTTGGCACCAAGCATTTAACTAAGGCAAGCCACAATTGCATCTTCATTTCCTTCCAGTGTTTCTCACTTGAGTTCATTTTACTTTTCTTTACCAAATTGCTTGCTATCCTCTGAGTGTTTACATGGTGACATGCCTTTTTAAAGGTCCATAATCCAAATCTAATAATAACGGTGGAGATTTATAGAATGATTACTATGTACCAAGCCCTTTGAAAAGCATATTAGCTTATGAGGTAGGTACTCATATTAGACTCATCTTAAAGTTGAGGAGCCTGAGGCACAGAGGGGATAAATACTTGCCCAAGGTCACTGAGCTAGTAAGTGGAAGTAGCCAAATTGTGTAGTGTAGCTGTTCTCCGTAATGGAAGCAATACGTTGTCTGTGTAGGACTGTTGCCGTAGAAGCATGGGCCAAGCAGTACCTTTGAGATCCTGTGGGGTTGGGGGGAAGAAGCATATTGCATATGTGAATAGCCCAGTGAAAACCATACTGGAAGAAGAAGCCATTTGGAAGATTTTTTGGGTCCCCAAGGTCTGTTATCTTGAGAAATCTTGGCATTCTCTGGCCCTGATGTGGGGCTCAGCACCACTTCTGGAAACACTGTTCTTGCTATGCACCCTTGCTACTGATTCTTGTCCTGCCCAGTTGAATACCAGCAACAATTTATTGAGTCTACTCTCTCAGGGATGTTTGTTTCTAAGTTGCCTTCTTGATGAGACCTTCTCTTCTTTCACACTTATCTCCCCTTCAGGATTCTCTCTGTGTCCCTTATTCATGGACTGTTTGTACTGGCCACACACACTCCCCTTCCCCCTGCTTCCTCACACTCTGTATCTACTTCCCAGCCCATTCACTTCTGACTGCTGCCATTCAGATGTTTAATGACAACTGCTATTCTCTTCCTGGACTGGCCCAAATGACCCCCAGAATCCAGCGCCACCAGTGTCTGTTTCTGTTGGCAAAACAGACTAAGTATCTTAGAAAAACAAACTTAGTGTATCTTAGGAAAACACTTCAGAGGGCCTGATTATCACTACCTCCTTCTCCAAGTTCCCATAATACAGCCTTTCCCTTTTGACCATATCAGATAATTTTAACTGCAAATGACATTAAAATCACTGAATCTGTCTCCTTTTGGAGACCTAGAATAATGTATACTTGTTGGTCATCTGGCCATACAAGAACTTTCCCTCCCCCAAACTCTCCCTATGTAGTCTCCAGAGCCAGTCACTGAAACTTTGAAAGCTTTTGGTATTAACTTTTTATTTCTAAGTAATAAGCTTAATATTTTCCCCTCATTTTAAATTATGAACATTTTCTACTTATTTTCTGTTAGGATTCTCAGACTTTTTATTTTTTTCTTCTATTTTCATATGACAGATTTAGGTCACTCAATAATCAGTTTTGACATTTCTTTGACCATGGAGAGATTGCTGAGCCAATTAGAGTACTATGACCACATTATAAAAATTTGAAGCAAATGGAAATAGCTCACATCATGAACACCCAGGTACTTATTATCTCAGTCGTAACCTAACATTTTGCCACATTTGTTTCAGGCTTAAAACAAAGCATTATAGGGGCAGTTGAAACCCTTTGGGTTTATCTTTCTCATCTCATTCTTTCTCTTCTCTCCTTACTACTTTGAAACAACTACCATCCTGAAAATGATGTTTGTCATTCCATGAATTATTTTTTTACTTATGTTACATATGTATGCACTCCTAAATGATATATAGTATTTCTGTGTTTAAAAAATTTTTTTTAAATTTTTATTTATTTATGATAGTCACACAGAGAGAGAGAGAGAGAGGCAGAGACACAGGCAGAGGGAGAAGCAGGCTCCATGCACCGGGAGCCCAACGTGGGATTCGATTCCGGGTCTCCAGGATCGCGCCCTGGGCCAAAGGCAGGCGCTAAACCACTGCGCCACCCAGGGATCCCTGTGTTTTAAAATTTGAGATGAATGGCATAATACTTTGATTAACCTTTTGTACCTACTCCCCCCGCCCCCAACCTCTATTTTCACTTTGAGGTTTATCCAAGTAGATAATACATGTAACTCTGGCTTTTAAAACTAATGTGTGGTATTTCATTGCATAAGTAAACCACACAATATATAAATCTGTTTTTCTACTAATAAACAAAATTATATTTTTATCCATTTTTTGGGTTATTATAAACAATGCTGCAGTGAACATTCTCATAGTTGTCTGCTCAGGCATATGTGGAAGAGTTTTCTAAATATGCTGAATTTTAGTAAATAACAAGCACGGGCAGTTTTCCTAGGTATTGTCAAATTGTTTTTCAAAATGGCTGAAATAATGAAATGCACATCAGCACTGTATGAGAGTTTTTTTTTGGAATGGCGAGACTTTTATTTTTTTCTAACATCCTGGGCATAAAATGGTATCTAAATGTGATTTCAATTTGTATTTCCCTTTCACTTGTGAGGCTGAGCATTTTTTCATAAATTTATTGGCTATTCCTTGCACAGGTTTGTCTCATTTTTTATTTGCTCAAATTTCAACGTACCTATTATTAATTTTTACAAACAGATGTTCTGACATCTGCCAAAGACTGTCCAGCCTCCAGCTTCAAGTAACAGAGCACCAACAAACAGTAGTTTACATAACAAAGACATGTAATTATCTCACATAACAAGAATCCTGGCAGTAGGGGCTTGCAGGTTAGGTTGAGAGGCAGATTTGAATCTGGCTCTTCTTGTCTTTCTCTTCTGCCATCCTCAGCAAGGTGACTGTCTCTTGGGTGGTCCTAAGACTACTGCTGCAGCTCCAAAGAGCATATCTTAATATCACACAGGCCAAAATAAATAAAATATTAAAAAAAAAACCACACACACAGGCCAGAACAGAAAGGAAGATGTCAGGAGCTCAAACTGGGCCTTTGCCCTTTGCTCTCTTTTGCCAGTGCACAAATTCTTAGAATTCCCCTGAGGCCTGGCGCTTGCTATATCATAGGCCAGAACTGGTCACATATCAATGTTAGACGAATCATTGATATTTGGGTATAGGACTCCCTGATTGACCTAGGCCAGTCCCGATGCTTCCTGGAAGCCAGACAGATTGTAGCCCAAACAAAATCTAGTAGTATGGAGAAAGAGAAAAACAGCCAAAATACCTCTTCTTTCTCAAATCAACAAGTGGTCTATCTGTTCCTATTTTTTCCTCCCGGAGAGCTCCCTTCTTCATTTCTTGTCCAATGGTTCCTGCCATGGCCTGCTCACAGCTTCCTCTTTACTGCTGTCATCTGTTGGGGCCTTTCCTGAAAGCCATGTTTTCCTCTTTCTCATTTCTTCTCTCTCCTTTTGCAGAAGCCCAATCCTTCAGTAATTTCCTAAGAAATAGCACATTGGAGATGCATGCTCTGAATTATGCTTGTGCACAATCGTCCATATTCCATCCTTACATTTGATTCACCACTTGGTTGTATAGAATGTTTGGCTTCAAATAATAGTCTTGGCTCAGAGATTTGGAGGCATTGCTCCATTATTCTTTTATTTCCAGTGTCTGGTAGTCCAAAGCTATCCTGATTCCTGATCCTTTGATGACAACTCTCCTCTTTTTAAAAGTTCTCCAGATGTCCTCTTTATCCCTGACCTTCTGAAATTCCATATAGCTGTACTGAAGTCGGACACTCAGGAAGCTCTCACAGGCAGACTTCTATCTTTTTTTTCCCCTACAGTGTGGATTTTTATTTTTATTTATTTTATTTTTTTATTTTTAAAGATTTTATTTATTTATTCATGGGAGACACAGGGAGAGAGAGAGGCAGAGACACAGGCAGAGGGAGAAGCAGGCTCCATGCAGGGAGCCCGACGTGGGACTCGATCCTGGGTCTCCAGGATCAGGCCCTGGGCTGAAGGTGGTGCTAAACCACTGAGCCACCTGGGCTGCCCCCAGTGTGGATTTTTTTTTTTATTTTAATTTAAATCCCAGTTAGTTAACATGGAGTGTAATATTAGTTTCGGGTGTACAAAATAGTGATTCAACACTTGCACATGCTCATCACAGCAGGTGTAGTCCTAATCCCCATCACCTGTTCCTCCCCAGCCATATCCAGCAGTTTGTTCTCCAGTTAACAGTCTGTTTCGTGGAGGCAGGCTTCTATCTTGCAGTTGTGGGAAATAGTCTTGTTTTATGCCTCTGATAGTTTCCTTCCCTTAATTTCCCTTAGTTTTCTCTATGCTGGACTCCTGGGACTCCTGTTGGTTGCACAGTGGACTTTCTGGATTAATCTCCATAGCATTCTTATCATTTTTCTTGGCCCACTTTTTCTCTTTTTATCTTTTGATTTTATTTCTGTGAGTCTTTTGGCTTGATTATTGAGTTTATTTGCTTTCATACTTTTAATATCTAAGAACTCCTTATTCTTTAATAAATTCCCTTTCATAGCATCCTATCTTATGTATAAAATATCGCTCTGAGGATATATTTTTTTGGGATGTTCTTCTGTTTCCCAGATTGTCTGTTTTCTGTAGTTTCCTTTTCTTCTGTTTGTTTTTCATTTGCTTGAGTGTCTCTCATGGTGGAATCCTTATTCCTGTGTATGATGGCTCCTTGTCTGCCCACATCGAAGAGGCTGACACTGAAATGTTGGTTAGAAGCTGAGAATGCATGGCCTGGGCTTGTTGATGAGGGAACTTTATGTAGAAATTTGGAGCATAGGATGGGATAGTCTCAAAGTCAAAATATGCAAGCCTTTATTCTAAAGCCATTTCAATTTGGTCTTGGTAGGACCTCACAGTAGGTCTCTGTGGCATCAGGTTTTTGCAATGCTAACTTATTCATATTACTCAAGATATTAAACTTCCTTAGGCCTCAGTTTCCTTGTCTATAATCAGATGGAATTGGGCTAGGTGACCTCAAAGGACTCTTTCCACTCTATGGTTTTATAATATGATTCAGGACAGAGATTAGTTAAGAGATAGAAGCATATTAGAGGGAATCAGCTATGCTAAAATATAAAAATCCTTTGAAGCTGTCAGGAGATCGGCTCCTAAAAATCTAATAAAAATTTTGACTCATTGGGGACATGACTCAATGGGAGATAATTAGAAATAAACCTGGGAGGGAGGACTAAGAAGGGCTAATATTCAGCGGCAATGCCTTAATTAATTTTGCCTATGCCCTTGGGATGTTGAAGTCACTAGGTTTTGCTGTCTACCTCTTGGAGCTGAATTGCACACGTAAGCTGGACGTTGCTGATTGAATGGGGTATTATAGATCCAGGGAGAAGGAAGGAGTATTAGATTTTAATTTATAATAACCCATCTAAGACCCTGGGTCTTAGGTTGACAGATCCCTACACAAAGGTCAACATCTTGGAGGATTTCTAAAATTAGATTCTTGTTTACTCCTAAGATGAAGCTGTGTCCCTCCCCCTGGGGTACCATAAGGTTAAGGGACTCCCAAAAGGTGGTAGAAAAAACATTACTTGGAGATTTCACATTTCTGCATGGGGATTTGCTAGGGTCTGACATGTGTGTGTATTAAATTAAAAGTAAGTCTTAGTTTAAACTATTTGCTTATTTAGACTATCAATTCCTGCAAAATCGGTGCCTGGCATCCTGATTTCTTTATGTCTCACTCACACAATGTGTGCAGTTGGTGTTTACTACACATTTGAGTAAAGGAAGCTGTTGAGATGCACACACACGCCTGTAGGACACCACTTCCTTTCCATTCACCTTCCACGCATGTGGAAAATCTATGGGTCACCATGCGAATGCAGTGCGTGCTAGGCAGGCTGAGGACTGGACCTGGGGCTTGTTTGAAAGATAAAGGACGATCAACTCCATTTGATGGAATTCCAATGTCACAAAATACCCCGAGGAATAACTTCCCAGCCAATATTCCTTCCTTCAGCTGCATGACTAGTCTTGCTGCCACCTCAAGATCATGTTGCCTGAGTAGAAAATATAGCTAAGCTGTCATGATGGTATTTACACAGAGCAAAGCAGAGAATGATGGCGGGGGAGACATTTAGGGGAGATTTCCTGGATTTACGATATTGATTTTTGGTCTTTGTATGAGGAAGAAATTAACATCCCTCCTCCTGGAAATATGTTCTCTGTAATGAGCCTGGTTAACTTCATGAAATACAGCTTACCAAGTTAGTGCTTGCCAAGAAGGGGACAGGATTGGACTCCGAGAAGTGCAGGCAATTGCACCCAAAGATGGGGCTCTGTTAGACTTCAGGCAAGGAAGGGGAGCAGTTAGGCTGTCTTTGGTTTTGGCAAAGCCGGTGAAAGGTGAGCTTCAGTTGGGGAAACCTATTTAAGGAAGAGGTGGAGGGGTGAGAGAGGATTTGCATCACAGTGTAGTCTTGGGGGGCTACTGGTTTTTTTTTGGGTTTGTATTTTGAGTAAAGCCATTCATTCATTTATCCACTGAGCAAGGGCTAGACACCATCCTCATCACCAAGGATGTGAGGAGTTGTCTTTTGGGAGCTGGGAGACTGGAAGAGGAAACCACTAAAGCCAGCCTTATTGCAGTTGAACATGGAGACTAACCCTTTGAGAAATTCAGAATCAGCCCTGAGCATTATGAAATGGGAAACTTACTTTTGGTTAAGCCCAATGTCCATGTGTTACCTTTTAGTTAAATGGCACCCTAGCACAGCAGCTGGCCTTGAACTTTGAAACAGTCCTCCTAAAAATATGCCTTTCACCATTCCTCCCTTTCTTAGTGATCTGCAGTGATTTCTTATGTAGCCCACTGAAATCGGATCAAAATCCTACACCTGAATTTGAAGGTTTCTCATATTTTAGCTTATCTTCCTTTCCAACCAAATAGGATTCACTGCCCCCTCCCCCTGCAGGGGCCACCTTTCTCCTCTGAGAGGGCTTTTGGTCAGCTGATACTCTCTGATAGGATCCTTAGCTTGTTAAATTATTGGTAGATGGCTGCTGCCCTGAGGAGCACTCCTACCCTCCAATCCCAGGTGCACTTTTGCCTGGGACCCACCTATACTTCCACATCCCATGAGCTAACAGGTTAACACCTGGCATCACAGGGAGAGCACCAGCCTCAGCACCATATGCAGGGTCTGAGCCCAGTCTGGACAGCTGGTGAAATATTTTGCATGTACCCTGTATAGACCTATGGGGCCCACTGTGCACTCTTTCCACCTTCCATGCTGCTCTTCCTCTTCTTTGCCTGTTTGGATACTCACCACTTTTCCAAGACCCAACGCATAGCAAACTTCGTCTATGCATTTAATAACTATTTATTGAGGGCCTGCAATGGACACAATGGTGTAAGACAGATGCTGTGTAGCCCTCCCAGAGCCTATAGTTCAGACATCTGTCACATAATCATTTAAATCAGTGGAAATTGTGTGACATGGGCCATGCAGGGGGTTGGAGTGCTAGGGACTGTGGGGACCTGTACTTGGACATCTGACTGGGCCTCTATTCCCAGGCTGTGAGCCTGATCTGGGGTTGGGGAAGGGCAGGAGATGTCAGGGATGACTGCCCTGTGGTCCTGGCCTTTGGGCTAAGGTCTGAAGTACAAGTGGACATTAACTAGGCATGAGAAGTGGAAGTGGCATGTGTGAAGGCCCAGGGGTAGGGGAAGTATGTTGTGTTTGGGGTATTGACAATAGCCGGCCTGATAGCCTGCAAAGCCCTTTTCGTCCATGGACCTGTTTCTTTCATGGGCCCATTTCTATGACTCCTTGGAATTATATCCTAATATCTTCTTAGTGACTCATTAATAAAGAGACTGATGGTTTCAATAAGCATGGATTTAGGACCTGGTATGCCCCGTGAGAGGTGCTGGGAAAACGAAGCCTACCACAAGCTCTCATAGTGCTCCTTTACTCTTTCCTTTCCCCTTTGTGGCCCTTGGCCCACTTTTAATTACCGTTCCTTGCTCCTTCTCCCTTTCCTCTACTTCGTCAGAGCTAGCCGTTACCTTCTGAAGGGATTGTCTGTCCTCTTTATTACAGTATCCCTAGACCCTGGTACAGAACCTGGCATATAGTAGGATGTGTTTGTTGAATGAATACTTTTTTTTTTTTTTAAAGATTTTATTTATTTATTTGCCAGAAAGAAAGAGAGCACAAGTAAGGGGAGCAGGAGAAGAGAAGCCAGCTTCCTGCTGAGCAAGGAGCCTGATGCGGGGCTCAATCTCAGGACCCTGGGATCATGACCTGGATGCTCAGCCAACTGAGCCATCCAGGCACCCCTGTTGAATGAATACTTGTATTGAATTAAAGCCCGATGAGACATGTTGGTGACCTTATGTCTGGTAACTGTTCTACAGTGTACTTTGCATTATTCTTTAATTGCTTCCTGTTCAGAGGTCTTTCTGCCAGACTATTAGCTCTCAGAGGGTGGGACTGGTTGGTTAGGAACTGTCTGTGCAGACTTAGTGTAAGAATTTACAAGAATGAAAGGAGATGATTTGAACCAGAATCCAGAAGCTCATGCACAGAAGTTTACAAACTGGAGTCAATCCTTCATGATGAAACAAAGTCCTTTGAAACTTCCAGGAGAAATTGAGAGGCAACATAGCAATAGTAATAGCAACAACAACAACAACAATAATGCAGAAGTTTAACTTAATTCTTTCAGTGCTACGGTGCTTTTCCTGTGAGTTCCTGGCTTTCCAATACAGAGTTCCGTATTTATTGGGATTAAAGAAGGTATTTAGTTTGTCAGGTAAGCACCATATATATATTTTATATTTCTGACATTTGAGAAGCAGGGCAGACGGACCCAATCTCTGGCCACTTCCCCTCTCAGTTTACCGGGTCACTGCCTGAACTCTCACATCCAGAGGTGACACAAAACGGTGGTGGTGGTATTATTACCTCTATCCATGGCTTAATCCCTCCATTAAATACAATCAGGTCTGAGATGGGATCCTTCAGCCAGGAATCCATCCGAGCAGGCTAGCCTTAGTCCCAGGGGACAGCCAGGGGTCATTTTTTACCACTGTGAGTCTGATGCAGGAAGTTCTTAGGGGAAAACTCGTTAGCCAGGGAATGGGATTTTATTTGGGGCTTTGCAGTTCTGTGGTAACCCCTCCAGTGACCTCGCTCAGATGGCCTTCTCCTCTGTGTTTTAGGTGGTGCCTTCAAGGAAGCGAAGGGGGTGCGGTTCACAGGAAGAAATGAGCCCAAAGGAGACTGCCAATTACTGCACCTGTCAGTGTTCAACAACAGATAAAATTAATTCAGAAACCCAAACAGTCTGCAGAAAACCGAACACAATTATCTAAGAAATTAAGTTATACCGTCGCTATGACCTTTAATCAATCATCCAACCGTTAATGTTAATTTTGTGATCTAAAAATCATAGTTCTATTTGCATTTTAATGGCTGCTAAATGAGTGTCATCAGGAAGAAATAATGGCAGGGTGGCCTTTTGCTACAAATTCTTCCTTCCTAATGGTAATGCGGAAAGCTAGGAAACGGTGTTTGGAAAAGGTTTTGTTTCGCCTTCCAGCAGATGTATGGAGCTGCCCTTCTCAAATGAAAAAACAAGCAATTCCCCACAAATACCACCACCTGTTGTTATAAATAAATCCAAGCTGTAAAATGGAACTCAGGCTTAATGGCAAAATCATTACGGGCATCCTACCCCCCTCCTGCCAACCGTTCATTACGGCCTCGTAACCACTTGTTTCTCAGTCATGTACCTTTTTAAGCTTCCGACTGGCCATCAGGCACCATCCCTAACCAGGAGAGATGGCCTGTGGATTTGTGGCTAAAAATATAAAGTTACCCACCTCGGGGAGAATGATCACATGTCGTGTGCCTGGTTTAAATGGCTAGAAACTGGCTACATGCCACTCCATATTTAGGTTTTCCTTTAAATCTTAATCCAGACATCCAGTGGCGTATTTCACAGCTAATGAACCTAACCTTCAAGTAGGAGCATAAAATCCTAATTAAATCAGGGCATCGTGAGGTTATTGGCAGGCTGTTTATAATTTGGCAGACTCTTGCTTCTATGAGTAGTTATAGGAAAATTATAAAGCATTAGAACTGGAATGCTGTATAATTATCCTCTTGTCTATCTCCAAACTCCTTTAGTTTGTCGTGGAGTCTATCACTCCATCTATAAATATCAATTGTTTAGTAGGCCCAGGGTATTGGGCTTACTGAAATATTGTGCTCCTCATGTAAAGCTAAGCTTTTTTCCTCCAATCTCTTGGGAGGAAGGTCTATCTGAATTATTTCTTCTGATAAAAGAAGTCTTGAATTTATACATTTGGAAGGAAAGCTTTAAAACTAAAGAGCTTCTGCGATTTTCTGAGTACAGGAGATTCAAATAGGGAAGGGAGGCAAAAATATTAAAGATGAATGCCAACTTTTTTTTCTTCCAAGGAAAGGTGGAGGGGGGGAAGGTTCCCGCAAAGATTGCAAAACTCCATTTCATAAAAGATTTATTAGCAATGACAGAGGGAGATTGCTGAGTGGAACCCTGATAAATGCCTCGCCTTTTTTCACTGCCTTAAAATTATGGGTTCTGTCCATAAAGTACTGATTAATTCATATCCACTCAATGACATACCCTCTTTCTCTCCCCCAAGCAAAGATTATAAGCATTTTACTTCAACAAATAAAGAACTCTGAGTGGGATGCATACTAATTCATTTAGCTCTGGAACTCGCACTACAATTTATGTAGCTAATCACAGCAAAGCAGGAGAGAGTCTTTTCTCTTACTGTGACAAGACTTGCCTACCTTTCAGCATTTCCCCCCCTAAGGTATTATTAATCTCTAAACTTCACAAAATTGAAGACTATCTAAGACCATTTAAAATGGAGTGACATCATATGTAGCAACTCCCAAAGAGAGAAGTTTCTTGGCTTTTCTGAAAGACTGACTGTAGCGACTGGAGTCTTTTCTTGTTTAAAGAATTCAGATGAAGTAACTGGTGTCTGTTCTAAATTTCCAGAGGAAATCAGTTAGATTTTGAACACACTTATTTGAGAGGTTCAGTCCTAGAACAACGGCGAAATGCCCACAGGAAAGAAGACAGATGAAGAGACAGCAGTGGCTTGTTAGCTCAAGAGTTTACCTGGGAGAAACACAAGACCGCTGCAAGGAGCTGGTCAGGATGTCCCTACTTCATAAGGTGGTCTGGTGAATTGCTTTCATGCACATCTCAGAGAGCAAAGATTTTCAATTTTAATGAATTAAAAAAAATTTAAGAACAGTAGGCTCCCATTTAAGATGTTGGAAAATGTAGAAGAGCACTAGCAAAATAATTATTTCACAAGCCAGCGCTGTACTAGACAAGGATCAGTGAGTTCTTCATAAAAGAAGGTCCCTTAATTCTGGTTGCCTGTAACCTCCTGGAGGGTAATGCGTCAGGTCAGTCTTGTCGGCTCAGTACTTGGCACACGGTGGATGTTCATTGTGTACTTGTTGAAAGAATGAGGTTGTAAACACATAGCAATTAACCACATATGTCCCCATTTGATTTTTTTTTCCCCATTTGATTTTTGATCATTTTGAAGGGGGGACTGAAACTCTTGGTGTGAACAGCTTCCTAGGCTTTTGAATAATGTCTAAGTAGTTTTGTTAAAGAGCTGGGTTAAATAGGCAGAGCATGGCCAGACATCAAGTTGAGGTGGAAAGGGGCGAGTGCTACTTTCCATCAAAAATAAGATTGACTCAGGGGTGCTTAGGTGGCTCAGTCAGTGAAGGGGTTAAGTGATTGCCTTTGGCTCACATCATCGTTGTCATCATCATCATCATCCTGCACTCATCCTCAGCGGGGAGACTGCTTCTCCCTCTGCCTCTTCCTGCTGCTCTGCTTGCTGGTGCTCTCTTTCTCTCTCTCTGTCAAATAAATAACTAAAATCTTAAAAAAAAAAAAAGACTGACTTAGTGAATGCTTCTATATGCCAACTACAGAACTAAGCCTAATTTATTTCTTTCAATGCTTATAACAGGTCTGCGAGGTATGCATTTTTCTTCCCACTTTACATTTGGCTCAGGAAGTATGAATAATCGCTCAAGATGGTATATAGCTGGTAAGTGGAGGACCTGGGGTGATTCGAACTCTCCTTTATGAAACTCCAGCACTGTCTTCATAACCACTATGCTGTCTGGTGTCTACGTAAGCCAAAGACAGGGCCCAAACACTGGAGGACATTGAAAGTTGGCACGTAAAGAGGTTTAGAAGATCCACCATGAGAAGCCACATCCAAGGGAAGAACATGGAGGATTCCTGGACCTTTTAATCCAGTGATGACTGAGGACCCAAGATCTGGAAGATGTTTTGGCTTTGTACTCACACAGCTCTGAAGATGCTGAGTTCTGATTGAGCTGGCAATGAGCATTGGGAGGACCAGGGTTCAGTGGTCAGGGAACTGATGACTGGCACCGAGGGACAGGAAACATGGCCATTAAGGCTGGCACATAGGACTCTGTATTCAGCTATTGGGAAGGTTTGGACTTCATGGCTGGAAATTCGAGATGCAAGAGGGAGAGCTCAGTCACTGATAGAAACATAATGAATCATGACTGACTCCATAAGGTACCTTGTTGACAGAGAGGCCATGCTATTTGGATTATTTGGGACAAAATTAGTAACAGTGCCTGGAATAGTATCAAGAGGGAATCAGATTGATTCAGTTACCAGGGTTGGAAGGTATGATTCAGTGAGAGACAGACTATCCCATGTTTGTCTGGCTTCACGAAATAGTCACATCTAATACAGGAGACTCAGGTTCATTTTTTGAAAAGATTTTACTTATTTATTTGAGACACACACACACAGGTTGGGGAGAGGCAGAGGGAGATCAGGGAACCCAACATGGGGCTCGATCCCAGGACCTTGGGATCATGACCTGAGCTGAACCAGATGCTTAACCAACTGAGCCACCCATATGCCCCAGGTTCATTTTTGCTAGAATTAATTGATATGTTGCATATTTCAACTTTTTCCTTTAATAATAATGAATGCTAATAGTTAATGAACATCTAATATGTTTCAGGAGCAATACATAGCACTTTACTTACATCATTTAATCCTCACAATAGTTCTGGGTGCTAAGCACTGTAATCATCACCTTCACTTTACAAATAAATGGAGGCTTAAAAGGATTTAGTAATTTGTGTAAGATCACATATCTAGGAAGCATGGGGCGGGTCTGGATGTACCAGAACAGCTGGCAAATCATTAAAACACTGAAAATTTCTTCTTATACTAGGTAAGTAGTTACTGCAAGCTTCTCTGAGTGTCTGTATGCTGAGGACAGCCCCCTACCAGACTGCCCGTGACCAACCAACTAAGAAAGGGTTAGTACAGTGGGAAGTCCCTGGGGCTGTGTCTGTCCTCATTGGGTGGTCCCTTTGCTGTATTAGGTATACATATATCATCCTTGGGTGGAAGCAGTTTTCATGGCATCTGTCCCAACTGGTGGGCTAGGGCTCAACAATGTTTGATTAGAGAATATATGAGTCAGTGTGACAGTTCAGATGCATAAGCTGTTCCTGGTGTTCTTTCATCAATAGTTTTTCCAGGGAGGGGCCCATGAGTCTTTCCTGTCATTAACCCAACTTCTTTTCTCAGCTTTTTGGATTTTGTCCTTTGTAAATATGTTAATCCCATTAAAACCCAAGTATATTTCCTGACATTGCTTTCTATGGGGGTAGCTGGTGAGATAATGGAGGGCAAGTCATGAACTCTAAGAATGTTGAGGTATTTCAGGGCACTGTAATGAAAAGAGCTGGTCTCTAAAGGTAGCTGACTTTAGTGAGTCTTGGGGTCCATCCATTATCCTCTGTGTCACCTTGTAGAGGCTACTAAACCTTAGAGTGCCTTCCATTTGTAAAATGAGGGTAATTCTATCTACCTCTTCTAGATTCCTACCATTCACTTGAATATTTTCACCAGAGAAAGAAATACATTAATATCACAATGGATATGGTCTACTGAACAGTGTACTTGTCTAGTCCTCGAGGGGATTGAAAAATTGGCAGAGCAGGTTATTAATAGTTTCCAAGTAGAATCTGTACCAAACGCTGCACTATTCTCTGCTTCCGAAGTGCAGACATGGGTTTTCTGTCTTATTTGTTGTGATGGGTTTGTTTATTGAGCTCTTCTTTTAGAACTGTCTAGAACTTTTCCAATTTAAGTGATTCTGAAATGACATTTCCAAAACTAGCCTAAGACTTTTCTCTGCTCTCCTTAGCCTCACCTCACATCCTTATGAAAGCACACCCAGGCTTCATTACATTTACCAAGATAGACTCAAGTAAATCCTACTGTAGATAAACAGCCCATAAAAATTAACCATGGGTGAGCAGCCTGCCTCTAAATGCACTCTTTAAAGGGCATGCTCTTTAAGGAGAGAAACCAACCAGGGAATGGATTTGGAGATAATTTGTGTCTTGCAGGTGTGACCTGATAAGGCACGAAAAAGCTCAACTTTATGACTTGAAATACAGGATGCCCATAATCAGTAAAGCCTACATCAGCCAAGTCATTTATGAGAGCAAGATAAATAGCTCATTATTTGCCAAGAGTAAAAAGGAATGGGCACAAAAGTAATATAGTAACATTTGCCAAGTACTTGTTATTTACGTTATTTCTTTATTAGTCCTCAAAGCTGTCCTGTGTGATAGGTATTACCTGTCCTCTTTTAGAAACAAGGAAATTGACCCCCATGAAGGTTTACTAATTTATCTCAATTTTCATAGCTGGGAGTTGGAGTGGTAGTTCTCATCCCCCAGGAGATACTTAGCAATGTTTGGAGACATTTTTGTTGCAACTAGGCGGAAACCCTACTAGAACCTAGTAGGTAGAGGCCAGGGATGCTGCTAAATAACCTAGAATGCACAGGATAGCTCTCTATATCAACCAATTATGTGCCACAAAATGTCATTAGTGCTCAATTGGAGAAACCCTGAGTTGAGGGGAGTGGCAATGAATTTGATTCTTAATTTAATGCTTATTTCTCTACTAAGGTTTTAAAGATAACAGTGTAATAGAACTACCATTGATCTTAGGTTTCTCCAAGCTGATGTTACTCTGGTACATGCTAGTTTCAGCTGTTATTTTGATTGGCCATTGTATCTATTTCCTTGGGTTCCTGAGGACCAAGCTGTTAACAGCTCCTGAGTAGCGCCTCAGGGTGTCACATGACCACATTTGTCAGTATCTGATCTAGGTGGTGGAAGAAGAATGGCCTTATCACAGAACAAAGAGGATATATTCAGGGGAAAAATGAACTACGGACTTTTTAAAAAAAAAGGCTCTTCTTTGGTCTACCCACATCAATACTAATAATGCCTTACCCCACATATTTAGGGCTTTATAACTTCTGAGCGCTTTCATATTCCTTCAACACATATTTATGGAGGAGAAAATAAGCTAAGTAGTTCTGAGCATATGGTAGTGGCTGAAACAAGACTCTTGGCCTCCTGGAACTTGGGTATGAGGGACAAGTGACATGGGCAGTAAGGAAACAAGCATGTAATATGGCAAGAGAAAGATAAGCGCTGTAGAAAATAATAAAGCAGAGAAAACATAATGGTGAGTGTGGGGGTATGGTTGTTGCCATTTCACATGGGCGGGCAGGGAAGGTCTGAAAAGGTTAAGGTGGTATTTTTACAGATCCATGAAGGATGGAAGAGAGTGAATCATGTGGATATCAAGAACGGGAGAGTTTCAGGCAGAGAGAACAGCGATTGCTCCAGGATTGGTATGGGCTTAACAAGTTCAAGGAACAGCAAGGAGGCCAGTGTGGCTGAAACTGAGTGAATGAAGGGGGGAGCTAGGGGAGATGGAGTCCCCGAGGTAGCAGCCAGGGGACCCGGTAAACTACTAAAGGACTTTGGATTCTCCTCTGACTGAGGTGGGGAGCCACTGAAGAGTTTTGAAGAGAGGAGTGACATGATCAGACATGATTTTAAAAGATCAGTTTGGCTGTTGTGTTGAGACTGAACTAGAGGGGCTAAAGCCAGGAGACCAGTTCCAAGGCTGTTCCCATAATCCAGAAAAGGAGCAACAATGGTTGGCAGCAGAGATGTAACAGTGATGGGGTGGTGAAATCAATCTGATTCTTGGTAACTTTTGAAGGTTGAGCCAGCAGGATTTGTATCGTATGTGGGGTATGAGAGAAAGGGAGGAAAAGAGATGGCTTTCAGAACTTTTGCCTCAGAAATGTCCTCATTTCTGATGGGGAAGCTTTGGAGAAGTAGATTTGAGGTGAAAAATCAGGAGTTGTGGTTTGAACATGATAAATGTAAGGTGTTTACTGTACATCAGACTGGAGGCATAGAGTTATGTCTTAGCATGAAGCATATAACATATCCAACATTATATTTCTCTTTGATCAAAGGCCAGTGTTTAATTCACACACCTATGGCTATAATGTGTTGATTCTATCTGATTCTAACACTAATGTCCTTCTACTGATGGAGGAAACATAAGAAAGAAATTTTTGATAGCATCAGTTTCTAAAAACTGTCTTCAAACTGTGCTTCTTAAATGATCTTCCCTAAAAAGCAAGGGACAGCCAGTTACATTTGGATAGAGACGGAGCACATTAAAATAAATTGACCTCCTGGCTTGGCCCTTAGAATTATTATCAAAGTTATGAAAAAAGCAGAGCAAAGAAGCCCAAGTAACTCAGATTCTGCCTACTTCAAACATCACTTCTTTCTAAAGCTTGCTTTTTCTTTATTTATTCATAGAGTTAATAAAAAATGAAATCATACTCCATGGGCCAACCCTTTTTTTTAATAATAAATTTATTTATTATTGGTGTTCAATTTGCCAACATACAGAATAACACCCAGTGCTCATCCCGTCAAGTGTATGGGCCAACCCTTAATATTTTTCCCTAAGTTTTTATACATAAAATTTCAAACATACAGAATTGTTCAGTAAACATACATATGTCTACCTCCTAGTTTCTGCAGTTGATATTTCCCTCTATTTCTTTTCATCCCTCTATCCATCAGTCCAATTTTATGTTTTTGATGCATCCCAGGGTAAGTTGCAGCCATCACTACCCTTCACCCGCTAAAGGCCTCAGCATGCATATCATTAACCAAGTTCCATATTAAACCCTTGAGTTTTCCCATACGTGGGTCATCTGGTTTTCAGTGGCTCTCTTAAACAGCACGTGGTTGATTTTTGGATTTGGATCTACTCTAAGTGCATACATCTTTTAGAGAGGAGCTTATAACCCCATCGCATTGATTGTGATTATGAAATGCCAGTTCTCACTTCTGGCTTCCTATTCTATATCTTTATTTGTGTATGCCTTCTTGACATTTTCCTTTTTATTCTTCTATGACCTTTAGTCATTTATTCAAGTTTTCTCCGGTCTTTGTCTTCCAGTGAACACATTGTATTTTTTTGTTTTTTTTCCAACTAGTAGCTACCTTTAAATGAAAAATGTTGAGTCTAAATTTTTCTATTCACATCAAGATTAAAAAAGCATTCCTATCACCTCCTTTGTTGTGAGATGAGATCATTGAAGCTCCTTTGCTTTCCTTGGCAGCTGAACCATTTCAAAGTTTTGGCCCAAGAAATCACAGATTCAGAGCATATCAGGTTCTCATTTTTTTTTTTTTTAATCAGGTTCTCATTTTGCAAGAAAATAAACTGAGGCCCAGAGGGGAAAAAAGACTTTCTCCTCAAAAACCCCAACTGAGTGGAAGAATCAGAGAGCTAGATAGCACAGTGCATCTAGTCTACCTCCACCTTTAACTCAGACAACACTCAAACAATTCTTGACAATTCCAGACAGATGAGAAAATACACTAGTTTTAGAGGATTAAAGAAAATGGATTTCTCAATTCACTGTAGAAGTTTAAAAGCCTTCCAGGAAATACTTCCATCTCTATGATAAAAAATTTTAGCCTACATTCTATTAATCTTTATGTCCACAGTGGAAAAGCCTTTTGCTTAATAATATCCTCTCAAATATTTGAAGACTATTCTTATGTCTCCCCATAGTCTCTCTTCTCAAGAATAAATAATCCAAATTCCTTTGAACTTTTCTCATAAATTCTTCTTTCCATTCTTTTATTAATCTTTCTAAGTTTCCATGAGCTTTCTTCAAATTTTCTGTCTTGCTTCTAGATTGCAAAGCCAGGAAAGGACAAAGTACTGTGATACTGATTATCGAATTTATGCCAAACTGTGTGCTCCTTGAGGGAAGGGGCCATTTCTTCTTCAACTTTGTACCCCTAGATTACAAGGGGTCAGCAAACTTAAAAAATTTTTTTTATTAAAATTCAATTTGTCAACATACAGTATAACACCCAGTGTTCATCCTATCAAGTGCCCTCTTTAAGTGCCTGTCACCCAGTTGTTAAGTATTTTACACTTTGTAGGCCAAGAGGCAATGTCCTCTACTTTCTGAATAGCTGTTCTCTCTGAAAGGCCAATAGTCCTTTCTTATGTTTTACATTATGGAAATGTGAAAATCATTCCTAGATGAAGGGCCGTACAAAAATAGGTGGTAGGCCAGATTTGGCCTGTAGCTGCTAGTTTGTTGACTCCTGCTTAGATGCATGATACATAGTAGGCAGTCAACACATTTTGTTGAGAAAGAATGCATGAATTTATGAAGATTATTTCATAGTATCTGTCTTTCTTTCATATTCTTGCTTGACACTTCTATTATATCGCTGGCTCAGTGAGCTTGTCCACTACGATCTTAGATTTTCCTCTGCCCTATACACCCATGGTCAGCACTTTCACAGGCTGTTTGTACTTGAGCAGTTTAATTGTTACTCCCTTCTTCTAAGGTGTGGTAGCGACTCTCTCTTGACCATCCATTGCTGGTGGCTTTGTATCTCACTTTTAATTTAGTGAGGCCATTTTGAGCTTTTGTTTTCCCAGTGTGTTCAGCTGCTGCCCTACTTTCAAATTGTGTATGAACTTAACAAGCAGCCCCAGGTGATTGACAAAACCAAAATGCTGGACCCATTCAATGACCTCAACAAAGGCCCCAAGCTCTGTTTCCATTCTTATGACTCTTACCTGGAATTGGGAAGTTCATGCCTACTTACTGTCCTGGAATGGATTGGTAAGGGCTCAGACAGGCTCACAGAGAAGGTTGACACTAATGGCAAAAGAAAAACACCCTTCCTTTCTTTCTCTTTAGCTTTTGGGCCTGAAGAGAACACTTGTCAAAGACTGAGGGAGTGTGGAGGTCTATATTAGTTAGTAGCATTGCCATTCTGAGCTGAATTGGGATGAAACCATCCTGAGCAGCACAAATACATAGCATCAGGGGGATCAAGCTGCTTTACAGAATGCCTGGAGGCTGATGCTTGGGACTGAGCACATCACCGCTGCCATCCACTTTGTCCCACTTCTACTTTCGGATGAATTGATTCCTAGGTCCACAGATGCCTTTTTGACTGAAGCCCCCTATTCATCTGCAGTGATCTTCTGTGGATACTTTGTGTCTCTTTTGGCCAGGATCCAATGGATCCACCCAAAGACTACTGGTGGGTCAACATGGAGCCATGCCTCTTCAGTCCTCAGCGCTCTGCCTTGGGACACAGATGTGAGATCAAGGCTGATGGAAAACATGGGAAGGGAGTGTTCCTTTTTCTCCAAGCTCCAGGCTGTAGGTGGCTACAACTTTCAATCCAAGGGAAATGGGAAGAGCTTTACCTTGGTTCCACAGGGGTGATATGTGTTGCTCATAGTCTGTTTTATCTAGTCCTCTCTTCACCTCCTCTCTCCCCTTCTCCATGTTGCTGAAATTGCTGTGATTGCTACCATTTAAAATGTCAGGAAAGCTGCATTTATTTACAACGACTTCCTTCTTAACCAGCTGGGGGAAGTTGCAAAATAGCCAACCCAGTGGTGGATCAATCTTTAACGTTCTTTCAAATGTTGAAGTAAAGAAAATGATGACAATTTTAAGGCTCTATTAGGTGGAAATGATCTACGAGGGATGGCGGACAGCTGAAGGTCACAAATCAGGCAGCTTGCCTGTGGCTCAGTGATTCAGAAGTGTGGAAAGCAATGGGAAGTGTGTTCCTGAGTTTTATGAGAGTCTAAGTTTGGGAATTTATCAGCGTGTGCCTGGGATTTGCTGTAATGAGCCTCTTCACTCCTCTCATAAAACAAACCAGCATCTGATGAAAAGCTGGCTGGCCTTCCTTAGATACAGATACTAATTTATTTTGATTTTAGGGGGAAAAATATCACGCCTTTGTCCAGCTTACCTGAGAAATAGTCTCATTGGCATGTGGGGATCCTGCTTATTTCCCACCTGGTTAAAAGAGCAACATCAGTGACACTGAATATGCATATTTTCCATTATTAATGTTTCAAGAGCTTCTTTTAACATATTTTAGATTCTGGGTATACTTTTTCTATTTTTGTTAGAGATCCTTCTTTACCCTGTGTGTCAATCAGGATGGGCTTGGTCATGCTGGGGCAGCAAAACCACTTCAAAATCTCAGTGGCTTAAAACAGTGGAGATTTATTTCATATTTAAGCCACATGTCTGTCATAGGCTGTGCTCCATGATGTTTTCTGTCAAGGACCTCACCATCCATAGCAAGGGTTGGCAATTTTTTTTGGTAAAGGGCCAGACAGTGAATATTTTAGACTTTTTTTTTTTTTTTTAATATTTTAGACTTTTAGAGATCCCATGGTCTCTGTTGCAGCTACTCAGCTTTGCCATTGTAGTGCACAGACAGCCATGGACAATGTGTAAAGGAATGGGTATTGCTGTGTTTCAACAAAACTTTATTTATAAAAACTGGCAGAGGGCTGGAATTTGGTCTATGGGCTGTAGTTTGCTCCCCTGGTGGTTGGGAGAGGAAAGGAAGTTGGCACATCTTTTTTCAGTTGTTTAAGGTTTAACTTCCATTCATATTTCCTTGGCCTCAGTAAGTCACATGGCCATGCCTAACTTCACAGTACATAAAGTGCGCAGTCTTCATTTTTGCCCAGAAGGAGAACTGCAACTAACAGTGAACGGCACCAACGGTCATACCCTTCTCCTCTATTCTTTTTAGAGAAGCCAGTATTTCCTGAACTTCTAGACTTGCACTTTTCCAAAAGGTAACCTTTAAATGCAATCTCTATGTGTTATAATTCAGTTGCTTTGATGGGAGCTAAACAAATTTAGGAGATGAACAGGATCGAATTTTCCTTCATTGTTCTCAGCATTAAATATGTGACTTTTTTTTTTCCTTTAAGGCCACCAAAGCTCTGAGTCCCTATACCAATCTGAAGTGAGATTAAGTTTATCCATCCAGCTCATTTTCTAGTATTTAGATTTCTGGAATCCAGAGTGACCACATTTTTTCCTTGGCTTTTTTTCCCCCTCTATAGCCATAGAAGTCTGAGGCTCTCTCACCTTTCACTGGGACAGGATTGGGCCTGGGTCGTGCTGACCTCCTTGGTCACGGTGACATCTCTTTGTGTCCCCAGGGGAGACCAGCAGTTTCCACCAGGAGGGGTCCCTGGGGCCTTCCTTTGTCTTTCAGCATCAATTTCCTTCTAAGTTTTGCAACCAGGAAAGGAGCTGTCGCTTCAACCAGGAGAGGGCACTGTGCACAAAGTCTAGAATACTCAGTTCCTTTTGGTAGAGGCACAAATTAAGGATTAATGAAACCCATATTCAAATGCTCAAACTATAGCACCTATCATAAAACAAACCAAAACACCACACTAGGAATGTACTCTATAAAAAGGGAAAAAATGCAATTTATTAACAACTTGTACATTCCAGAAGGTACAAATTGCCTCGTTAAATCAACCAAACATTTTTAGTGGCTGTACCTCTTCTTTTCTTACAATGCGAACTCAGGCTCTTTGAACCAAAGCGTGCCCTGGTGTTGGCTGAGGTTCCAGGGACCTTGTGGGCCAAGGCTTTAGGAAAGATAGGGAGGTTAAGTCCTGTTGAAAAAAAAAAATTTGCCTCTTTCGGCATCTTTTCCCATAGGAAAGTGAATAACACTTTAGAGAAACTACACAATGTGGGAAGCAAGTATAACTATATTCAGTGGTTCCCTAAGTGCTGAAATGGAAGACATCAAATTTTGTAAATAGGGAAATTTTGAAAAGACAACTTGGTTGTAAACTTTTTTGTCTCACCATGTTGGTTCATTTGTACCTAAGCATCTATCTCTGTCTGTAGTAGAACCACACAGATCTTTTTACTGCAAATGTCTACTTAGTCACTAAGCTTTCTCCTTGGATCCTGACTATGATCACTGTGTTACTACCCACTCTCAGTCTCAGTCTTCTTGTCTGCAATATGGACATAATGATAGTGCCTATCTCAGAAGTTGTCATGAGATTCTTATTATCTCGTATTCTTTTGTTGTCTCTTCAGCAGCAAAGATGTTATGCAACCAAGTGGACATTTGAAAGAAGTAGAGGAAAGGTCATTGCAGCAGCAGATTGGAACAGAAATAGCAAGAGCTATAGAAAGGCAATTGATCAGTTGATGAAGTCATGGTGCCTTATGTCTGTACAGTGAGAACTTTTGGAGAGATTGAGAATTCTCTGCAGTTGAATGTCAATTCAAATACAAAATTAAAAAAAAGAAGACCAGTTAAAGATGAACGCATGTAAATGAACATGGAAAACAGATTGGTGTGGGACATGAAAGAGAATTAGCACAGCCCAGAGAAAATACATGGTGACCGGTGTGGAAATAAATGAAGACCAATCAAATGAGAACAAGCAAAGGCTATGTATTCAGAGCTTGATATAGCAAGAAAGCCATTATCATTTGTATTTGGCAGACCCAAAGGCAGGCAGAAGAATGGGAAAGCTTTATAGTGGATACAAGAAGACTCCTGGGATGCCCTGATTGGAGGCTGTTTCCATGAGGAGGTGGTAAGCAGCTTAACTGGAAGTGGGGCATTCTATGTTGTTGGTTATGGGTGTATATTTGGCTCTCTCTGGTTGCAAGTGGGATTGAAAATTAGGAAGGCTGTCAGCTATTAATCATGTCTTGGCCATTTGGATCCAGTTGTTTCAGGGGGTTTTTGATCGGCTTCCTGTTGATTGGCCTTGTGTTTTCATCCGTAAAATGGGGATAATCATAATTACAGCAATTCACTGTACTCTGTAAGTCATTTCCACATCATTGGCACATATTAAACACTCAATAAATATCTTCTGCTACAACTGCAAATTAAATTGCCCGGAGATTCCAGTGGTACAGATGATACATACTCCAGTGAAAAGGAAGGAGGGATTCCTGGAGCCTGTCCTGAAGGTTGGGTGTTTTTCTGGGGTGGAAGCCAAGCAAGACCATTCCAATAGTATGTGGGCACCAGAGCAAAGTGAAAGCATTGTGTAGCATTTCTGAAAGGCATGCAGTAAAATAATAAAACATCCAGTTAATGATGAAGGCATGAGGAACACAAGTTGAAACATTCGGGAATTTCTGCTCCACATCTCAAATGTTGGCAATCACCCTTCCGCAGATGCACGGCGGAGTCCTGATTTATTTACTAGTGCTTCAGCAAAAGGGCCTTGATTACGGGGAGAGTTGAATAGGGGTTGTTGATTGAGTCTCAGGTGGAGAAGAATTTAGTGAAATACATTTCACAGGGGAGAAAACTAGGAGGGCTCTAAGCTTAAATGTTCCCATTTCACATGTCAGTGCTGCGAATCTTCTTTCCCCAAATGAGAGTGCTACCTTAGGAGGACTGAATGTGGTAACAACTGTGAAAGCTGCAATGTGATGCTCAGTGTTTCCTGAATATTGGAAATATTTTAATATTATTTTCCTTTTGCATTCTTTTAGTGACAGAAGAAGTAACACTTAGAAAATGTACAGAATACTGGAATAGTTATCCTAAGATGGGAAATGAGGGTATATATAAATACATGAACAACAGTGTGGTTGAGTTTGCTGATTATCCTCCAAAATCCATTTTCCTTTTCTCCTACTGTAATAGAATCCTTCATTCTTAGATGGGCCCATGGCAACTTGGAATAACCACTGCATTTTCCAGCCTCGTTTAAAGTAGGCGTGGCCATGGGTGGTGGCTGTCAGGGGAGTCAGACTGTGAAGTTTATCAGATCTTTTTTCAAAAGAGATTTTATTTATTTATTCATGAGAGATACAGAGTGAGAGGCAGAGACACAGGCAGGGGAGAAGCAGGCTCTCCACGGGTTGCCCAATGTGGGACTCAATCCCAGTACCCTGGGATCACAGCCTGAGCTGAAGGCAGATGCTCAACCAATGAGCCACGCAGGTGTCCCCACTTCTATCTTTTTAAAGCCACTGTTGTTTGGGCTTTGGTTCACTTAAAGCAAAATCCAGTTCTAATAACTATATACAGTCATTGAAAGACATGGCTTTAAAGGGACTTGAACATTTTAAATTTAATTTTTTAAAATTTAAATTCAGTTTAACATGTAGTGTATTATTAGTTTCAGAAGTAGAATTTAGTGATTCATCTAGTTGCATACAGAACCCAGTGCTCATTACTTCAAGTGCTCTCCTTAATGTCCATCACCCAGTTACCCCATCCCTCCACCCACCTCCCCTCCTGCGACCCTCCATTTGTTTCCTAGAGCCCAGCATCTGTTACAGTTTGCCTCCCTCTCTGTTTTCATCTTATTTTACTTTTCCTTCCCTTCCCCTATGTTCATCTGTTTTGTTTCTTAAATTCCACATATGGGTGAGATCATATGGTATTTGTCTTTCTATGACAAATTTCCCTTAGCTTATTTCTATGACTTATTTCCCTTAGCTTAATACCCTCCAGTTCTATCCACGTTGTTGCAAATGGCAAGATTTCATTCTTTTTGATGGCTGAGTAATATTCCAATCTCTCTGTCTCTCTCTCTTTCTCTCTCTGTATATACACATACGCACATTTACCACATCTTTATCTATTTACCTGTTGATAGATATCTGGGTTCTTTCCATATTTTGGCTATTGTGGACATTGCTGCTATAAACACTGGGATACAGGTGCCTCTTCAAACCACTATGTTTGTATCCTTTGGATAAATATCTAGTAGTGCAATTGCTGGGTTGTAGGCTAGCTCTGTTTTTAATTTTTTGAAGAATCTCCATATTGTCTTCCACAATGGCTGTGGAAAGGGGAATGCAGTTTGAATTCCTACCAACAGAGTAAGAGGGTTCCCCTTTCTCTACATCCTCACCAATATCTGTTGTTTCCTGATTTGTTAATTTTAGCCATTCTGAAAGGTGTGAGATGGTATCTCATCCTGGTTTTGATTTGTATTTTCCTGATACCAAATGATGTTGAGCATTTTTTCATGTGTCTTTGGCTATTTCCATGTCTTCTTTGGAGAAGTATCTGTTCACGTCTTCTGGCTGTTTCTTGACTGGATTTTTTGATTTTTGGGTGTTGAGTTTGATAAGTTCTTTATAGATGTTGGATACTAGTTCTTTATCTGATAAGACGTTTGCAAATATTTTCTCCCATCCTGAAGGTTGTGTTTCAGTTTTGTTGACTGTCTCCTTTGCTGTGCAAAAGCTTTTTATCTTGATCAAGTCCCAGTAGTTCATTTTTGCTTATGTTTCCCTTGATTTTGGTGACACCTAGCAAGAAGTTGTTGTGGCTGAGGTCAAAGAGGTTGCTGCCTGTGTTCTCCTCTAGGATTTTGATGGATTCCTGTCTCACATTGAAGTCTTACATCCATTTTAAGTTTATTTTTGTGTATGGTGTGAGAAAGTGGGGGACCTGACCATTTTAGGAGACAAAGTCAAGACCCCCAAAGAACGTGAGTTCCTCACAAGAACCTATTTTAAAATGCCATTCCATCAAAATGAGGAAGGAAAACAACCAGGTTTATTGGTTTCCAGTAATAAGGCTAGCCAAGGCAAGCTTTGATCTCATGTTGTTCATTAATTAAAAAGACATAGGTAGTGTCAGCATGGACAGGTTACTGTATTCTAAACTTGTGCATCATTTTGGACCATGGCAGTCTAGAATTGCTAAGAATCTTAAAAAATAGTACTATTGTGATAGGTCTTCTCCTTTTAGACTGGATTTTGGGATGGCTTATGGTAGTGCAAAAAACCAAAAAATGTGCATTTGATACTTGTACCAAAGCATACATTTTAAAGATTAGGACCCCACCTATGGCATAATCACGTCACTGCATTTGCGTCTTATTGCTGATAGTTTAGTAATTATTAATGTTTTGGATAGGTTTCAAGAGAAATTGGTATAGATCCCCTGGCCCCTCTTCAATCTCTGGAATAGTAACTTCCCTCATGTTTAACTGCTATCCACAGTACAGCTGCTGGTTCACCTACTAGAAGACTGAGCCTGCCTTAATTATAGTGCCAGATATTAGGAGGTGTTTCTTTTCCTGGAGGCTAAGGCCACGCAGAATTATTTTGTTACGTACATCTTCCCTTTATGTGTAGATCTTGGCTGATTTGTGGTGTAAGTGTCTTACATAATAAGGAGAACCATTAGAAGTTATTCAAGTAGCTGATGGGGTTAGTGCTGCTTCCCACTTCCGTGAAGGTTTCCCTGGTGATTTCATTGCAAGTAGTTTTGAATGGCTTCCAACAGCTGTAGTTGGTACCTTCAACTTGTCCTTAAATTTAGTATTTTGTATTTTAAAAGTTTACATTAATGATTTTCTTTCGCTTCATTGTAGCCAATTTGGTGTCTTGCACCAAATAGGTACTTGAATGCTTGTGCATTTGTCACCCAATGGCTGTGGAGGCTCAGAATGGGAGTTGGGGCAGGCTGGGCTTTGCCGTAGTCCTGTCTGATGAAAAAATTGATCCTAATTTTAGGGTGAGTTTTTTTGAATTTTGAACAACCTACAAATACACAAATACCACAAATACAACCTACAAGTTATCACTTAACCAACTCAGTAAGGCAAATGGTGGGTAACAGCTCAACCAGTAAATTCGAGTTTTTTTTTTTTTAATATAAGCTGAAGAGGACTGAATTAATCATATTTCTAAGTAAGTAGAAAATTAACATCACTGTTTCATGCAAAGTTCTTATTTGTCTGTATTTGTTACTTTTTATCCCCTCCCCATTCTGTTCCCAGTAGATAGAATATGTTTTATATGCATCTTTCCTCTGTGTGTATTTTTTTAAAATGAAATAATAAACAACACTTGTATAGAACTTACTATGCTCTAGGCTGTGTTCTAAGTCCTATATGTATAATCATAAATCACTTATTTAATTGCCATAACAAATTTATGAGTGAAGTACCATTATCATCTCCATTTAATAGAAGAAAGAACTGAGGCACAGAAAGGTTAAGCAACTCGCCTAAGGTCACACAACTACTAAGCAATGAGGTTGGTATTTAAACCCAAGCATTTGAGCTCTTGAACCCATGTCCTTAATCACCAACCACACCACCAAAACATGCACTGTGCTTTGTGTGTCTGCGTTTTAAACTTATGTAAATGGTGTTGTGTAAATGGCACTGTTATAAATCTCATTAGTTTCTCACACTTTGCCTTTAAGAAGTGCGCATGTTGTTTTGCTCACTTGCGATCCATTCTTCTGATGGCTGTACTCCAGGGTGAACATCTATCACATTTTGCCTCTCTATTCATCCAGTGCTGACACTCCAATATTCTGTCTCCACAAATAATGCTGCAATGAACATCCTCCCTCAGGACTTGTGGGAGACTCTCTTTGGGATATAAACTATGATTTTTCTTTATATAGAAAATGTGTGCCTCCTATGAAACAGGAAGATGGTAAATTTAGAGCCCCTTTCTGAAAAAATTGCTTATGCCATTGCAGTCATATCTCAGGCACTGTTCTAGACATAGGGTCGTCACAAGGTGGAATACAGATATTCAGTTACAGGACATCAGAATCCTTTGATTTACTAAATAAATAATCAATTTGTAAATGTTTATTCGTGCCATTCATGTGCTAGTAAGTATTAGAGGGGTGGCACAGGATGGCTAAGGTACCCTTGGTCCCAACATAGTGAAGAGATTAAGGATCTGGATGTGGATTTGGGGTGATATGGTTCCAGGGCCACTTCTATTACTTGTACTTGTTTTTTTTTTTTTTTTTTTTTTTTTTTTTTGAGGACCAAACTTTAATATTTCAAGGACATCTCAAGTGAGTTACTGGTGGGGTTACAGAAGCTTCCATTCATGCCACCATAGCAAGAGTCAAGAATTCTGAAAGTTGAAGCAATTACTGCTTTGGATACATAACAATATATTAAAGCATATCAGAAAGTGCAAAAAAAGAGGCATTCAGCAGAGCAAAAAAAAAAGCAACAGGCTGATTGTCCTAACAGAAGCTCTTTCTAGAGCTCAGTCCCAGGGATTAGAACTGCCTCAGCCAGAGAGAGGTCCAGACATGGGTTTTGATGGATTCTTATTACAACTAGTCAAAGGCAAGCTCAAAAAAACCGAGGTTCACACTTCCCCCATGACTATCCTTGCAACAAAGAGAACATTTGGTTACCTCTCACACGTAGGCTGAGCAAGAACCCAGTGGCGGGACTTAGCCAGTGATTCTGACCCCAGGCTGACATCTCTGGGCCCGAGCTCTGAGCTCCTCAGGCAGGATGGCCTGGAACTGCTCCTGTACCAGCATCTCCACAATCTGCTCCTTTGTGTGAATATCGGGTCTCAGCCATTGTCAGGCAAGCTCTTGGAGATGTCTGAGGACATCCCTGGGCCGAGCTGCATCCTCATAGTGGAATCTCTGGAACCTCTGCCTAGAGACTGCCGTGTTGGGAGGATTCCTTCGTGGCATGGTCTCCAGGTCTTCAACAGAGTCTGCATCGAGGCACTCTGGTGGCGCCCAGACCTGGGGAACCGATATTAGGACAACTTCTGGCTCCTCGGCCATCATCTCATTTGAAGATGACCCTATTTTATCATTCTGGACTTCTTTACTTCTTTGTGTCTCTTGGTACCCTTCAGTCTCCATTGTGTTAAATTTCTTGAGCCCTCCGAGGCCATTTTTCTCATATATAAAATGAAGATGACAAAGGTGGTTCTGGGGATTAAATGTTGTTGGGATTAAATTAAAATGGACATAACTGTTTTTGTTGTGAAGATTAAATGAGATAGGGCTTAGCATAGAGTCTGGCCTGAAATAAATGCTCAAAATGTTGGATAATCCCTGCCATCAAGAAGCATCTAGCCTAGTGGAAAAGACAGACAGGGAGATAAATATTCATAGTGCGTGTATAAGGAAGATGGCAGCAACATGTACCAAGTGTGGTGGGAGCACAGAGGAAGGGGCACTGAAGAAAACATTGATACTTATTATTTATTCCATGCCTATCTTCTATCTAGACACTGTCTATGTGTTATTTTGTTCTGGCTTTCTAAGGTGTATCTCATTATTTCTATTTGATAGAGGTAGAAACCAAGGCTTGACTGCAACTTGCCATTCAAAGTCACTCACCCAATTGTGGTACAGAAAAGATTTGAATTCCTGTCTGGCTGACCCTAAAGCCTGTATTTGTTTCAACTATACCAAAGAGGAGCCAGAATTTGATCTGGACCATTAAGGCTGAGTAGGCATTTTCTAGGTGGATAGACTATGCAAACATTTTTCTTGGCACCTTTACTTTGGGGTCTTTCCAAAGAACCATATTTTTATTCCTTCATTGACAGTACACATGTTTATCCAGAATTTATTCTGGCTGGCTTCTAGAAATGCAAAGATTAAGAGATAAGGTCCCTGTCCTTCAGGGGTTTATAATCTCATCACAGAGATGGCTGCATTCACATGTGCCATCCATAACCAGATAGGTAATGATACAAGGTTGCATAACATGCCAGAAAAATGATAGGGGTATCCAGTTGAGTACAGAGGAGGGAGACATCACTGAGGGCCCAGTGGTTTGAGGCAGGAGTAGATGGGATTGCATCAAAAGGAAGGAGGGAGCAGTTTGGACACTTGGAGTATGTACTGCCGTGTTATATCTAATGCAATCTAAGGTTGCATTCAAAAGAGTTGCATATAAACATAAATTCATGGAAAGTCAGATTTTACTCTTTAAGGTTCCTTAAATAGGCAACAACGAATAGGCTCTTGTATTGATTCTGTGGGGGTGCATGCATCTTCTATATTCAAGCTCAGTATAATCACTTTTCCCTGCAGACTTAGCACAGATTGCTGCTTCTTTGGACTATAGAGCCTCTTTCAGACCTCGGATTTCTCTAGATGGCTTGCCTTTGAGATAGTGTTGAACAAAAACAGCAGTGCTTGAATTGTTAGAGTCAAATGGGTGAGCCATGATGTCTGTACTATTGGGAATATGAGGCATTGGGGATTGGTGGAGGACAAAGAGGTGGTCTGTGGCCTCTGTGGCTGTGGCCACCTCCTTGACATCTGAAAGTTCTGTCTGCTGAGGAGAAGCCTGAGTGAGCTCAGGCACAGAGGAATGATCACATCTACACTTCTGATGTGCATAGATAAGCTGACATGAAAAATGTGTCACATATTGTGAGCTAGTTTGAGGTGCTGATGTTCAGTTTGAGGAGGAGGGACAGTAGGTAGCAGAGGGAACTTCACTTGGAAAGGAGACACAATCTATGTTCATGTCATGTGCCATCCAGTGGAATGGAGGAATGACTAGGGTGTGGGAGGATTGCATAAAGGCTGAATTCTCATATTTAATCTATTTAGGATATTACATTAGCATAAAAGTGGACTTAAAGGAATGCACATGGGTATATCTGGGTTTGTTGGGAGAAAAGGATTTGGGGGGGGAATAGAGACAAAATTGGAAAGGGACTAGGTGGTGGGGTACTATAATGTGTAGGATAAGGGCTCAATCTTCTAGGGTGACATTTTGATATCTCTGTATATGCCTGATCAGGGATTGCCAGTTGAAAATAAAAGTTTTTGGAAGGCTAAACAAGTGATTATGTGTAAGCTGGATTGGTTGGGAGCCCATAACTAGTGATCTGGAGCCTACTTGGAAGTGGTGGCAAAATTCTGGTGAAAGGCAATGAAGGTCTAGACATGGTGATGGAGAGGAAGAGGAACCCGCATAAGAGAGAGATCTGAAAAGAGTTATGCAGAATCAGTAGAGCTTTGTAAACTGGAAAGGCACTGGGAACAACCAAATCTACATCATAATCACCAACTCCAACATAAATCCAGGACTGCCTCTCTGGCTCCCTAACTTCCATGCAACTGGCATCGTTTATTGAGGTTGGAGGAGATCTCTGAGCTAAAAACCAATTGAAAGATACATGTACTCTTACACCATACACAAAGATAAACTGAAAATGGTTGAAAGATCTAAATGTGTGACAGGAATCCATCAAAATCCTAGAGGAGAACACAGGCAACACCCTTTTTGAACTTGGCCATGGCAACTTCTTGCAAGACACGTCTATGAAAGCAAAAATGAACTATTGGGACTTCACCAAGATTAAAAGCTTCTGCACAGCAAAGGAAACAGTCAACAAAACTAAAAGACTACCTACAGAATGGGAGAAGATATTTGCAAATGACCTATCAGATAAAAGACTAGTATCCAAGATCTATAAAGATCTTATCAAACTCAACATCCAAGGAACAAACAATCCAGTCATAAAATAGGCAGAAGACATGAAAGATAAATTTAGAACTTACATGGAGGCAAAACCTTAGATTGTGTTCTTGGAACAGTATTAGTGGAGGACACAGCTTTGGACCATTGCCAAGTAGGTTTCCTGTCATTTTTCCCCCAAGTCTAGATCTTGGGACAACCCAGTGCTGGGTTAGTCTAGATCAGTTACTGTGCTGGTCTGCTGTGGTGCCCCTGATGGTGTGGACAGAGGGCATATACCTGAAGGAACCCACTCAGGTAATAAATGTGGACTTTTCCCTTCCCACCTATCCAGTCAGATGTATGGATACTTTCCATTTGGAGGGGAGGTGAGCAAGGGGTAGGACATGTCAGAAGGGTGCACTAACATGCGGCTAGCTATGCAAGGAGAAGGAAATGGATTTCCCCCAACATGGCTGGATATGATCAAAGACAAGAACGGAATTGATAGGGAAATCTATGATCTATACAGCCCCACAGGAGTTAACTAATGAACTGGCTTCACCCATTTTGAAAGCAAATCTCAGCAATCTCAGGAAGAAACCAAAGGTCTGGTAATGGGCATAGGAAAAGTGGCCTCATAAATATGTCCTGGTTAACCACTGATGTGCCCCCCATAAGGACTCCACAATCCCTGAACATTTTCTTTGTTGTCCATGGCCTGGATGCCTAAGCCTGGTGGGTTAAGAGAGCAAAATCTTTGTAGTCATAAGGGAAATCTTTCTCCTGTTTTTGTTTTTGCTTTGACCCATAAAATAGGAACATCTACCTTATGGAAAAATGGGAGACTTGGGAAAAGAGCCTCTATTCCTTTTTCCCTTCCCTGGCTGGGAAGAAAGTCATTGCATGTGAAAAATCTGGCCCATCTGGGTTCTCTGTTTTCCAGCAGCCTCTTCTCCCCATGTCTCCATGCTCTGCCTGTGCATACTGTAAACTCAGTAGAACGGCTCTGTTCTTTGAAGGGAGGCCTGGCATTCTGATTAGCAATTTGTTTCTGGTCACAGGTCAAGACAAGTTCTCCAAGGTAGTGTTATTGGAAATAAAGCTGATCACTGCAGCTGGGTAGATGTGAGTCTAACTCCTCAATGAGTTCAGGACCCGTAACAGAAGAGATGTGATTAAATAATATCACCCCTTAGATCCCAATATCCATGTCAATGTAAACATCCTAATTTTGATATTTTTTTTTGAATTTTCTTTTTTCTTCTCCCTTTTCTTCTTCAAAAACATTTACCAAACCGAGTGACCACTATGAGCTTAGGTTCAATGCTTTTAAATAGCCATGGCTGGCCCTGATACATAGTGTGTAGGGCCATAGGCAACCCAGATGGGCACATGTACCCACAAATATAAGATACTTCTCTACCACGAACACACTTGAACCCCAGTTCAAGTCCATAAAGGACTCTGCAGATTATATGAAAACATGGAAAAAAGAATGAGACCTTGCCATTTGTGACATGGATATAGAGGGTAGAATGCTCAGCAAAATAAGTCAGACTCAGAAAGACAGATACCATATGATCTTGCTCATAGGTGGGATCTAAAAAACAAAACAAAGGAATAAACAAAAGGCAGAATCAGATCTGCACATGCAGAGAACAAAATGATAGTTGCCAAAGGAAGGGGGTGTGGGATGGACAAAATGGGTGAAAGGGAGGGGGTGACACAGGCTTCCAGTTATGGAGTAAGTCATGGGAATAGAAGGCACAGCATAGAGGGTATGGTTAATGATACTGTCGTGACGCTGTGCGGGGACAGATGTAGCCACTTGGTGGTGAGCACAGCAGAACGCATAAAGCTGTCTAATCACTGTAGTGTATGGCTTGAAACTAGTGTAACATTGTGTGTCAGCTATGCTAAAAAATATGTATATGTGGACATGTGAGTGCACATTCATGTGTTCATACTATCACCACATGCATACCCACTACCACGTGCATGCACATGTACTATGTGCAAATACACCCACATCACATGCACGAGCAATGAACACATGCCCAACATCACATGCGTGAACACATGCCATGCATCCTCACACACTACACACGATGTGCATAAACACATACATTATATATGCACGTCACACCCCTACATGCTTACACATGGCACATGAACACACACGGGTCATACATGTGCACCACATACATACAGACCTCTCACATAGACGCCCCCAATCCCAAACATGCATGGGCAGATACACGTACCCTGGCATACACGTGTAACCCCAGGGCCTATGCAGATTTATAGAAAAGCTCCCTGATATAGTCTCTCCCTCTTTCTCTGTGTCTCTCTCTCTGTTTCTGTCTATATTGTGTTCTTTTCTCTTTTAATCCTGGGCTCCATATGTATTGGATGACACAAAGCACACACACAGACACAGAGCAGACCTCTGGACTCGTATAAAAACAACCGCCCAGACCCTGGGAAACTCAGCCTTTGTGCATAAGCCCCTACTTCTGTGGCCCACTCCCCTACCCCTGACCCCAGGAAGGCACTTTGACAAAGAAGCACCTGCTCCCAAGCTCGACAACTTTATTTCTTTTTGCCTTTGATTAAGTCTCACAATAAAATGGCACACCAAGGGGGCATGACATTATAGTGTCATTAAAGTGAGCATTTTGCAAGGAGCATTGCCTGAACTGAGATGCTTCTGATGTTTTTATTTTCACTAAATCTTTGAGTACAGCAGATGGAAAAAATTACTGTGGCCAGAGCTTGAGGAAGCCAGCTTCACCTGAGAGGTAAGCTGATCAGGCCACCCTGAGCCCTGACCTCATTTCCTTAAGAAAATATAAAAGAGTTGAAATGCGCGACACGACATCCATAAATAGGACCCATGGGACAACACACACACACATACATACATGCCGTACTTGACAGAAATGGTAATACAGTCACAAAGAGAGTTGACCTTGTAATGCAAAGAATATGGCTAAATTGTTCCTCCTTCATAATATATCTGTTTTTTATAATGGTGGGTTCTCCCAGTTTTCCCCTCAAACACACACTTATGTGCATGTGCAATGCACGTGAACGTGCATGCACACTCACAGGTATTTCTACTTTGGTTCTTTTTGCAGTCAGATCCAGTAGGAGTAGCCGTTTGTTCTAAGGGAACCCTTTGCATGTGGGTATTTAGTGAATTTGGAGGTTTCTAGACCATGTGCTTATGCTAAAAGTGGCCACCACTTATAGACGAGACTCCACACTCCTGTTAATGTCATTAGCAAGCAGACCAGCAGTGTCTGCAAAGCTCAGAGAGGGATGCTACCCAGGGGAACCACACGATGCCAAATAAATGTGAGGCGATAGACTATTTTCATCACTATGTCCGCAGGCTGGAGCCCGTTTGTCAGGGGCTGCCTTGGGCTGATGGGGAGGGGGCACTCAGGCAATCCGGTGGCAATTTCCATTGTCCTCAAAGGCACATCATTCCCAGGAACAAAGCCGTGGGTCATATCGTTTGTCCTGAAGAAGCTCCTGATAAATTTTTCTTTCTTTCTTTCTTTCTTTTTTTTAAAGTCCCCTTTCTCTGATTAGCCATAATAAAAGCGTTTCCTTCTAAATATATGTCCTTTTACACATCAAAAGCCCGAGATGAAAAATTCATTGTCATTTGCAAAGAATAGTGCCTCTTTGTGACTTGTTATCTGTGGAACTGGATGTTATGAAGTCTCTTTGAGGGTTCTGATAGCAACTAGAATACTCTGCCTCTTGTGACAAACATGTTTGAACGCATAATTATGGGATGTGGGCTGGGGTGACCAGCACATTCTCTCAGACCCACCAGACAGTCAATGGGTTTTGTGTACACAGGAAACTTTCCTTTCCTTTATCCTGTCTCAATGCGAATGGGACTGACTCAAGTGATAAGCCGCTCCTATGGTGTCTTTGTCATCGAGTCTGGATTTACAAATAGCTGTCTTCTGTTTGACTTTCTGAAATCAAAATTATGGATGGGGCCATAAAAATGGCAGAATAGTGTTAGATAGGGGACGGTCTCCAAATACTTTGAAGTGATTCAGGATGACTTTCTAATTCGAGTAAATGTCAATCATATTTGAATTCTCGAAAATCTTCTAAGTTGTGGTAGATTTCGTTTTAGGAAACAAAAGCTAAGTGATTGAAACTAAATGATCCTAACTGAGAAACTTATTTGATGTAAAAATCAGAATTCCATGGAGGAATGGGAAGCGATGCTTCAATGGGCACAAAGTTTTAGTTTTGCAAAATGGAAAGATTTCTGGAAGTGACCAGTGGTGAGGGTTGCACAGCAATGTGGATATACTCGATGCCGTGAGTGCTGTACCCTTTAAAACGATTAAGATGGTAAATTTGATGCTCTACGTATCTTAGCACAGTTAAAATAACAAACAAATAAAAAATCATAATTCCTAGGTAAGTGCTGATAATAGAGTAAGTATAGGTTCTTTGTATGTACTGCGTTAAAAATCTTGCCCCCAAATGTCCAGCTTCTTTTATCTTATAGTTGACAGTTTGATCAGACTCTTTAAAATTGACTTTACTAATGTTGCTCTGTGGATAAAGTACTGCATATAAACTCGTGCAATTGCTAATGTGATCTTTTGTTTTAACCTGATATAAACTATGGGACTCTAACCAAACCTTCAGAGATTTAATTATACAGGAAAATATTCTTAACCCTCTCATTTTAAGTCAGCTGGCTTGCTACTTATTTGTCTTTTAAAATGAAACCTTTGGCTTCTTTCAGCTTTCTTTTGCTACCTTACTCAGTTATATGCCGCAGTACTCTTTCTCTTCATGAAACACTTTAACCCACGCCCTTTATTTTTTTTCAATTTTAATTTTTATTTTTTTTCCATGTCCTTAATACATTGATTTTTCCCAAGATTTTGTTTGTTTTCTTTGCCAAATGAGAGGCTGTTGGGAGGAGGGGAAATAACCACGGAGCCAAGAGACCTGTGTTTGAATCCCAGTTTTGTGAAATTAGAGGCTTATTTCTTGGGGTTTCAGTTTTCGGATTTATAAAATGGAGGCAATAACTACTTGCAGGGTTGTTGAGAAGTTCATATCATATGATGATAAGAGCAGCTACTTACTGAGTGCTTACTCTGTGCTAAGCACTCTTGTAACTAACTTACGTGGTGGAACTCTTATCATGTCCATTTTACAGATGAGGAACTGAAGCACAGAGAGGTATAGAAACATCCAAAGTCACAAAGGTGGTCAGTGGTAGAGCTTGAGTTTGAACCTAAACCCTCTGATTGCTGAGGCTGTTTTTTCTTTCTTTTTAAAAATATTTTATTCATTTACTCATTTACAGAGAGAGGCAGAGACACAGGCAGAGGGAGAAGCAGGCTCCCTGTGGGGAACCTGATGTGGGACTCAGTCCCAGGATCCCAGGATCATTATGTGAGCCAAAGGCAGACGCTCAACCACTGAGCCACCCAGGTGCCCAAGGCTGTTCTTAATCACGATTTCATCCTGCCTCCGTCAGATGTGAAATGTGAGGCAAACTACTGAAAGCATTATATAAAGTGGAATAAGTGAGCAGAGTTGACTTTTTCTAGATTTACTTTCTATGCAGAATGCTACAAATGTTGGTTCTGTGTTCATTAGATCATCTCAGCAAAACTGCCTTCAATTCAGAGGCCCCAGCTTACCAAAGATGTAAACAATCTGGAACATCTTCAGAGCATTTATAATCTTGGCAATATAAATAATTATCTGGATAATGTTATGTATAATATTTTACTTCTATACTGTAAACACTGTGAGACCAGGAACAGCCTATAGCCCATTATCCAGGATCCTCCCAATAACTAGTACAATGTCCAGAACATACTAGGTGTTTGATAGTAACGAGAGCTAACCTTTATTGAGAGTTTATCACATATCTGGTACCAAGTGCTTTGCATACATCAACTAATTTCATGCTCATAACAACCCCATGAGCAGGGCGCTATGATTACCATCTCTACTTTACAGATGAGAGAAATTAGGTAATAATAGATCTAAGATCCTACAGCAGTAAATAGTGGAGCCTGCATTGCCACTAGGCTGACTGACCCTAGAGCTTGCCCCTGTTTCATCTTCCGATAGATCAGAGTAGCTGAAACCAGAAGCCTTTCTAATATGGAATTGGAATGGCTGTAAAACCAGCCATTATGTAATCTTGGCTTCCTGGTCAGGGGCCTAGTGTTGGTCAATAGGAAGGAGAGATTGCAGGCTGGGGAACTGGGGACCCTTCCTTTGATGTGGTGAAACATTGAGCAGATGATTGCCTGGGACAGCCTTAGAGGAGAGACTGTGAGTCTCTGGAACCTGTTCCTTTAGGGGCAATGGTTGAAAAATCCCGATATCATTGTTGGCTGCTGCTTCGCATTTGTAGCAAACTTCTAGAAGAAAGTAATTTGGCCAGTTGGTGTGCAAAGATGAAAGGTAATTGAGCTGTACCAAGGAAGTTACTACCGTCTCCACCTGTGGCCTTCAGCCTAAATCGACTGGGGGTGTGATCATGTGAGGCCCTTCAAGACTGATTGCTTCTGGTTCCAAAGAGTAGGAGATGAGATGCAGTCTGAGCTCTCTGCAGGAACCTCCTGTTACATTGCTCTTGGAGAGGTCATCTGTGGAATGGTCCGGCTGGATTACTGCTGAGGTTTGGAAAATTATAATCATAGCTACTACATGTCAGCCACAGGCAGGAGTGCTTTACAAACCTACCTTAGCTCATTTATTCTTCGTGATTACCTCTGAGGTAAGTGTTCTTAATTCCACTGTAAAAACAATGAGACACAAGTCAGAATAAATAACCCGCCCTGAGGCAAGCTGTATTACATGGTGGAGCTGAAATTTGAACCCAAGTGGGTCTGATTTCAAAATTTAGGCCTTTTTCTTCCTGCTGGGATTGAGGCATCCCTCCCCGAGCAAAGCAGTGATGCGGTGGGGCCCTGTTGCCACGCGAAGGCATGGCCTGCGATCTGTCCTCTCTGGCACCCTTTCCGTAAGGGCTCTGTGGTGGGCACTGGTCTGTGGCAGAAGGTCAAGCCGCTCCTAGCACCGCCTGCCCGAGGTGCTGAGGTCCCTCACTGTGCTCAGCGCTGCTGAGGTGCACACACATTGGGTTCCTAGCAAGCACCGAGCCCCTCATGCTGAGCACAGCAAGGCTCTGATGCTGGGATTCGCCAGGAGGGCTAAAGAGTATTTTCTTCCTCAGTAAAAAAACAAAACAAAACAAAAACATTTTTAATGACACCTAGGAAAGAGACATTTCATTTTTATTCAAAATTAAGGCATTTATTTTCCATTTCAAGGAACACAGTGGAAGAAAAATTAGGCTGGATGGGTGGCGGTCAAGGTGGGACAAGTGAAATGCAACAAAGGCGTTTGGGTGGCTCAGTTGATGAAGCATTTGACTCTTGATCTCGGCTGAGGTCTTGATCTCAGGAACTGGAGTGTTGGGTGTTCAGCTCAGTGCCGAGTCTGATTGAGATCCTTTTCCTCTGCCCCTCCCCGCCTCAAATAAATACATGAAATAAATCTTTAAAAAAAAAAGTTAGCCTTACTTCCACACTCTCAGGTCATAAAGGTAAATGTAAATAATTGTCCCTGGGACAAACCCACACCTGTTTGCAGCCAACATTTATTATTCACTCAATAGGTCAGGTTCTGTTGTGCACAGTTTTCATGGATTATTTTATTTAATCTTTACTGCACCATGAGGCTGGCAGTCTTTCTGTCCATCTTATAGATGCATAGAGCTGAAACACAGAGGAGTTAAACGTGAACCCAAAGTAGCCAGCTAGTTGCTGGTAAGGTCGGGATGTGTATCCAGGCAGTACAGCTCCAGGCCTTCAACTCAGCCGTTATGCTGTAAGCTCTTTAAGCCATTCATCACTGGGACAGGATTCCTCAGCTCTCAGTCACCAGTAGGCAATGACTGTGCATTTATTACCATCAAGTCTTTTTATGCAATAGTTCATTTAACCTCGTAATGAGCAAATAGCTGGTATTATAATCTCCCATTTCAGAGAAGAGGAAACTGAAATCCAGAGGAATTAGTGCTGTCCTAATGCTGGAGCTGGGATGAAAAATCTACATCTTTTGTACTTCCAGTCTGCTTTTGCAGCACAGAATCAGCCTCAGCTCTTCCACACATAGACTTGTACCTGAGAAATATTTTAGGATGTCAGTAATCACTGAAATAATGCACATTTTAGATATGTGCATTGCCTCACATAGTGTGAGAACTCTTTTCAGTTTGCTGATGAAATTTGCCGCCTCAGAATATTTACATTTGTAACTCTACCTCTCTAGAAACAATAAAATAACCTCTCCATGTGGGTAATTAACAGAGCCATAAAACATTCCTGCAAATAGCATCTGCAGAAGCAAGGTGAAATGAAGAGCTGTCATTTGAGCCAACCCCATTTGAAACTCATTTCAAAACATTTAACTGAAGGGAGATAAGGGAGAGATGCGTGGCTGTTGGTTGCAGGATCATTTAACTAACAGCAGTGTGCTTCAAAATTAAACCTTCCATTTCAAAGTGCTGAATGTGTGTGTGTGTGCGCGCGCGCGCGCGCGCGCGCGTGTGTGTGAGCGCATACGCATGTATGTGTCTGAGCAACTCTCCAAGCAAGTTGCATTGATTACCTTGAAGCAGGTTTTTCAACTCTTTTAAAGAAGGCAGCCTGTCCTCCCTGGTCCTATGAACGCTATCTACTCGGACATCTGTGCTATAAAGAATATTTCTAATTTGTGACCTTGGGCCTATCTCACAACCTCTCTGGGCTGTGGTTTCTTAGTTTGTAGAATGTATTCCTGTAAACTTGTGAGGGAGATAGATGAGTAAACATATAAATTATGCCAGTGTAATTTTATTTTGTTTTACTTTTATTTATTTTTTATTTTTTTTCGAGTGTAATTTTAGATATGCAGTGAAAGGCCTAAAATTAAACAGAAAATGTAAAGTGTTGGTGAGGATGTGGAACAAAGGAAGCTTTCATATGGTGCTGGTGGATATGAAGATTGCTATAGCCACTTTGGAAAGCTGCTTAGCATCATCTGCTAAAGATAAAAGAACATGCACTTTATGGCCCAGGACCTCCATCTCTAGGCACAAACCAACAGAAATGTGTGTGTGCATTTAACCAAAAGATTTGCAGAAGAATATTCATAGCAGCATATAGCCCCCACATGGAAGCAATACAAATACCGTCTGTGATAAATTTGAAAAAAATATCATGGTATGTTCACTTAATGGATGCTATGTGGGAATAAGAAGAAAAAAAAAAAAAGAACTCCAGCAACATGGGTATATCTTGTAAAAATGATATTGAACCAAGAAGCCAGGAACAAAAGAGTGTGTATTCTATGAGCCCATTTATAGTAGGTTCCAAAATAGAAGTGGGGCACCCGGCTGGCTCAGTTGGTAGAGCATGTGACTCTTGATCTTGGGGTCATGTGTTCCAGCCCCATATTGGGGGTGGAGCCTACTTTAAATAAATAAAATTTAGAAAAATAGGTAAAAGTAATCTCTTTGTTAGAAATCAGGATCATAGTGGCCATCAGAGACCTCAGTGCTAGGGGTGGGGATTGCTCCCGGAAAGGGAGTAAAAGAGCTTCTCATAGAGTTTTATTTCTTGACCTGGGTGATGGCTACACAGGTGTGTTCACTTTGTGAAAATATGTTGAGACCTACCCTCATGCTTTGTGCTAATTGTATGGCATACCTTGATAGGTGTGTAAAAAGAAGCATTTATACAATACTATATGATTATCAGAAAAGGACATTTAATCTAGAACTGAGATAAGCAAGGAAGGCTTCCTGTAGGAGGTAGTTCTTGATCTTTATCCTCTTACCTTTATCATTTGCCCCTCATCCTTCACTGTAAATACATTGGGATCTGTTTAACTGTGAAACCATTTCCATTGCTCTGGCTTTCAATTTTTATTTTGTCTGTATCATAGTTTTAAAATTAGGAATGTTAAGTCCAATGTGTATCTAATCTATCATTCTTCATTTTAAAACTTTCCTTAGCTGCTTTCATAGGTTTATTCCTTCACATAAACTTTTGAACAATGTTATCAAGGTGTGTAAAACATCCCCCACTCCTAGTTTTGATTGCGAATTACAGAAATCATAGAAATGAAATTAATTGGGTAAGAAGTAGATACCTTGATGATATTTAGTCTTATCGGCCAGGAATAGGGTTGGCATCTGCACTGCTCACCCCATTTAAATTACATTTTCTTTTCTACAGGATGTTTTTGATAAGTGTTACTTCATCCCCAAGGCCTATCTCAGATTGACTGACCAGTTGCCTCTGACCATTGCAAAGGCACAATATCATGGCAAGAAATAAATTATTAAATTGTTTTCTTTTTTTTTTTTGTTTTTTGTTTTTTGTTTTTTGCTTTGGTTTGTTTTCTTTTTTTAATAATCAGGAGAGATGGAAAAGAAATCAAGATGGGACATCTTGAGTTGAGTAGAAAAGCCTCCTTTGTTTTTTTTTTTTTTTTTTTTTTGAAAAGCCTCCTTTGTAAGAAGAGTGGCTGGCCTAGATATAAGTCAGTCACCAGGAAGATGGTGGAGGGCCCCATCTTTCTGCAGATTTCCAGAATAGAATGAACAAGAGAGACAGAAGAGTTCAGAATGGGGACAGAAAAGATTCCCTCATGGAGCCTCCATCCATCTGCCTGCCTGTTTTTTTTTTTTTTCTTTTCATCTCTGACTTATTCAGTAATTTTTTTTCCCCCCTAAATGCAGGAGATAGGAAGTGGTGCAGGAGGGCTGAATTACACTGTGAATTCAGTATTAGTGCCTGCCTGGCCATCAGGATGCTCTTCAGGGAACTTGATCCATGAGACTACATGGATTTACAATTAGTATATCTACTCCGTGGATTGCACTAGAGCCACAGATTGATGCAATGTGAGTAGAAGGAGTCTTGAGTCTATATCTGGTTCCATTGAAAAATCACCCTCCTTCTGGTGTTAGAAACATAGTATGGCAGACAAAGCTATTCCTTAGTCATTGTCTCATTTCACAGCCCTCAACACCTTATTTCTTGGTGAATGACTCTTTGACGTAGAGAAGGAGAGCCAGGGCAGAGCTTGCTCCACCATTTTGCAAATAGGAAAGCAAATTCAGAGAGGTTGAACAACTTGTCTGGGTTCCATGGGTAGTGAATGGCACAGCAGAGGTTAGAACTTTGGTTTGTCTGAGTCCAAAATCCCATGCTTTTCCTCTATAATGTACGTTCAGGTCTTTTGATTCAAGACTCCAAACAATGCTCTGCTATGGAGAGCAACCCGACTTGAAAGTGATCATTCTTGTTTGTGTTAGTACAAAAGGCAGCATTAAAAACTGTTTGATATATAGTCATTTTAGTTCATAGCTTGAAATTAAAACTGTAAAGTAATTTCCTCTCTCAGTTTTCAGGGCAGCTTCTTGCTGTGACTAATATTAGTGGGTTTTCAATATTATCATTGAGGTAGGGAATCTTGCAAATCAAGCAGTGACTCATTGTAAATGAGCGAAAGACTAAAGAATGCTGTGATGTATCATAGTTGTCAGAAGGCTCAGGAAGTCTAGACTTTTAAAATGGGTTGTTTTCCCTATAGACTGAGCTCATCTTCCCTGGGTGGTACAGCTCATGTCTGGAAGAAGGAAGTCTATACCCTGGGAAGGGGAAGTGGCTGGCTTGCTCTGTGTCATACCTTATTACCTTATCCTCAAGAGCAGGGATCAGGAAACTACAGTTCCCAAGGCCAAATATGGCCCACTCTATTTAAAAAATTTTTTTTAATTTAAATTCAATTTGCCAATACTACTCCATTTTTAGAAATTAAGTTTTATTGGAATACAGGCACCTTCATGGGTTTACTATTATTGTCTGTGGTTGCTTTTTTTGCTATAATGGTAGAGTTGATAGTTGCCAGAGGGACAATATGGCTGGTAAATCGGAAAATATTGATTATCTGGCCCTTTATAGCAAAAGTTTTCCAAACACTGCTCAGGACTCAAGCAAATTATCCTAAAAGGGTACAGCATAGAACTCATCAGGCAGATTAAAACCTTGGTACAGACTTGGGTTTTGACTTCTTCAGGTTTATTTTTTTCTTTGTGGGCAGTTTTTTGTTGTTGTTATTGTTGTTTTGTTCTTTTTTTGTTGTTGTTGTTCTTGGCAAAGTTCTTTCTAAGGATCTGCTGGAGCTTCAAGCTGCTCAATGTGATTCCTCTCAATATGTTTGGGAACAATCTATCCTGCACCCTGAAAGGGGTTATTAGTCATTTACCTTAATTACCAGAGTCATTTGCCAAAAAAGAAAATGAATATTTGCTGGTTTCAGCGTTTATGCATACGGAAGTTTCCAGAGTCATTAAATTCTTCTCTCTCTATTTTCTTACACAGTTGAAGTGAGTGACAGAATGAGATTGGAATTTTGCAATTGATTTATAAAGTTGGTTTCTGGGTGAGCCGAATATCCTTTCAAATGGTAGGCTGGCCTGCAGAGGTGGATGGTGCCCATCTAAAGGCAGCCATATGGGGTTCTTGAAATAGGCAGCAACCATATCATGTATATTTTTCCTGCTTTGTAGAAATGTGCTCATCATCCAAAAAGCCTCTGGCTGAATGTATCCAAACATTTATTGTAATAAGAAAGAATTGATAGCTGAATACAGGAAAGAGAATAATGGTCTGACGGCCCATACAGGGCCGTAGGAATTTAAATTTGAGCTCTGGCATGAATGCCCCCACATGTAGGCCCTGGCAGGAGGATTATCTCTCTTTACTTGAAGGTTAATATAGCTGTCAGTATTTCCTTCTTACACTTCACTGTTCCTTTTCTATTTGACTTTTTAATTTCTTGCTACGCGTAAATTATCTGATTTTTTTTTTTTGAACACAATTCATCTCTGTAGGGCTTAGCTGTTTTGCTTTGCTTATATCTCACGATACTCTCACGGATACTTAGTTGCTTTGATTGCTGTTTTTCCCAAGCTCAACAAACCCACTTAAGACAAATGTGGAGACTCCAGTGAGAAATCACAACCAAAGGCAAGGTATGCCCCTCTCCCTGTCTTGTAGAGCCCATTACAAAATGCTTTGGAAGTCTGAGGAGATGGAAGCAGCAATAGAAAAAGCATATGGTCGATGAAATACATCTGAGATGCAAGTGCCAAATGACCAGAGCACAGCATGATAAGCCTGGAACCCTATCTTCAAAAGCTTCGTTGAAGGAAGAAACGTAAAAAAAAAAAAAAAAAAAAAAAAAAAAAAAAAAGAAGAAGCAGCAAACTCCAAGCCTATGGATGAGCGATGCTGCTAAATGAGCTGACAGCAGAAGTAATTTAGAAGAGGAAGCTGGAGCCAATGTGCAAATATGAGGGGAAGAACAGCCGCTACATTGGCAGGCAGGGAACAAGGGAAGAGGCAGAGAAGCAGCCAGAAAAGCAAATTCTGCAAACATTAGCGGTTTGTAAAATACCCACAGAGTGTGAGTACACAACAAAAACAGACAGAGGAGCAAATTGCTGAGCTTCCTGTCCAGGTAGCCAGGGAAGAAACCCCACACCTCTCCTAGCCTCACAGCCCTGGGGCCCTGGGAGCTCAGAACTTCTGCAGAGCCAGGACTGGGAGGAAATGCAGAAGGACATATTTAGAATTTCTGGAGCCTGAGTATGTCGAAGCTTAGAAACATGCCCTTTCCAGACCAGGTCTGACTCAGCATTGCCTGGAACAGTCTTGAGACCTGCCCCTTTCTAAGCCCCCCAGTGTGACTCGGCTCAGGTACTGTGACAGCCCTCTGGGGAATAATTGTCCAGGATCTCAGGTGCCACTGGGACCCTTGATGTCTCAGGCCTCTCTTTCATCTCTGCATTCCCTGGACTTCCAGTACTGTGCCCGGTGCCTATTTGATGTTTGAACAATGTGTTGAATGAATGACCAGTTACCTTAGGAGTTAGTGACAGCCAGCCAGCCCTGTGGTTAAGAGCACCAGCAGAGGTAGGTACACATTCTGGTTGTGCCACTTACCAGCTGGGTGAGCTGATTTGTGTTGATCCTGTTCCCTGACCTCTGTTTTTTCCCTCTATATAATGATACCAGTGTCATAGTGCTGTGAGGACTAAATATAAGAGTGTTTACAGCATGCCTGTGTAGTGTCTTACACCTAAAAAAGCTTTTAAAAAATGATGGACATTGGTAAGTAGGGGGTTTGCAATTTAATAGAGCAACTTAAAGGGAACTAGTGCTGCTCCTGGAGTAGGAAGAAATGTGATAACAGGAAAGGGCTATGGGTAGAAGGAGAGTTGAGCATGGAGCTTCAGTTGGGTCAGGGCAGGTGGCTTGGGACCAAGACAGGGAATCCTAAGGTGAATTTAGAGGCCTACTTGTAGCACTGGGATCAGACTGAATGTAAACAAACTGGAGAGAACCAAGGAAGGTGACTCTGAGGTAGTCCTCTAAGCTAACAGCCTTGGTTTCTTTACTTAAAAATGTGGGAGTTGGACTACTAATTGGTTTCTAACATCTCATGGTTCTAGGATAAACTTGAATCGAGACAGATTTTAGAGGGTATGTTAATAAGTCCAATAGATCAATGACAGGATTAGTACTGGAATTCCGTCTTCTTACTCCCCAAACCAGCACCGCAGGCAAAGGGCATTTAATTCCTCATACATTCTTTATATCATTAGCTAAAAAGGGTTTGAGGGAAGATAAGAATGAGCCAGGAATCCTTTTCCCCAACTTGGTGCTCTCCATGACATGGGTTGCTATTAGAATGATGGAAAAAATATTGCCTCTGCCCCCCTGGCCCTTAGGCTCAGAAACTCACTGGAATTCAATCTTGAGAAAGACAATGCCCCATGCTTTGTATACTATCACACACAAAAAGTAATACAATCATTAAAAAATAATCATCCTGAATTTTTGATGGTGCTCTGCTTGTTTGCAATTTTATTATTCATAGGTGTTAGCTTTGCAATTATAAAACATGTTGTTGGTATTTTGGAGCGGATTCTGACATCAAATTTGGTTTGCCAATAGAGGGGATGAACATGTCAAGGAAAATAGAAGGCAATGACAATGGATAAAATCCCATTTGGTTTCTATGGCTAATCATCTTGTTCAGAAGCACAAGCTATTTGAACACCGTAATACGATTTCCACATTAGAAGCACGTTCCAGTCAATTCAAAAATTAAGTAAATAGAGAGGAGGCATACAGTTCTACTAACCCACCAATGTCATAAATTTAATGATTTTAGCAGCTCAAGGAAAACAGGGATTGTTGTAAAACTTCACATCCTAATGTGTCACTGCTTTTAACAATGATTATTTGTCATTTATCTGACACCAAAGTTGTGAACTGCACATTATAGGAGTCAAAGGTTTTGCATAACACAAAACAAAGCCTCTTTCTCCAAGGCTTACACTCCAAAAGTGTGCAAGTGACTCATGAAAATGTGTCAAATACCAACAGAGGCCTGGGGCTCTCTGAAGTTGGCCTTGGAAAGGAGACGGTTTTCATAAAGGGGAAATCAGGAATGTTTCTGTACAAACGACTAAGCTATTCTAATATGAAACAGGTTATAGAAAAATCTGGAATCTTCTTTGGCTACTACCCACGGTACAACACAGCCTTAGACATCTATCATTCCTGTACATTTTCTTCCGGGATCTTCTAAAGCTTTGGAAGAATAATGGAAATGCACATATTTTAATCTCTGATTTATCTGTGGAAGAATTAGGGTTTCAAGCATATTAGTTAAGGTACTAATGGTTTTGTGATAAGTCATATATTCAGCCTTGTAGGTTTAAAACATATTACTTATTTCATATGCAATGAAACTTGTTCAGAAAGAGTTCATGCTGCTTACATTGTCACTCCTCCTGAGATCAGAATTTTTAGAGCCATTATCATTTGGGTCTGGTCACTATTAGCAACAGCTGTAGAAGCAGTATCCTGGATTTCTGGTATTCCTCTTGTATTTGGAGTGGTGCTTTTAACATGGAACTCACCAATGATTCTTTGCCAGTGGCCGAATCTACTCTAAAGAAACAATGGTACAATCTACATAACAAGTACATCACGCTGCTAATAAATTACACTGATAAACATAGTGTCATGGTCTAGAGCCACTACTATTTCCTACCAATCCCTCTGCACTAAGGTATTAATTAAATACATAAGGGTGACGTCCCAGTCCTCTCTGGGTCCTTTTCTTCTTTTAGCATTGTGAGTCTGTCTGTGTTGTCACAGTTGGCACCCCATCCTGGCTTACGTTGCACATATCCAAGCTGATGTAGGAGGCTGGCTTGGCAGTCTTTCTGTCTGTAAATTTTATTTTTTAAAGATTTTTTTCATTAATTTGAGAGAGAGCGAGAGAGAGCATGTATGAGTGGGGGGAGGGGTCGAGGGAGAGGGACAAACAGACTCCCCGCTGAGCAGGGACCCTGATGTGGGGCTCGATGCCAGGATCTTGGGGTCATGATCTGAGCTGAAGGCAGACATTTAACCAACCGAGCCGCCCAGGCGCCCTGCCTGTAAATTTTTAATAATTAGGTTGAAAGCACGGGATCTTCATCAACTGCCTTTCTCTTAACACGGGTTATATTCCCATTCATATTAGCTATTGCATTACTATGTGTAATAGTGAAACTTTAGTAAGTGGCTAACTTTACAAAGATGCCTGGCTTCTGTGGCCGTCGGGTGATGAGAAAGAACCATCTCCGTTCTGAGAATTATTCTCCTGCTGGCTTGTCCATTATGCCGAGGTCAGTGGCCCTATGCATATTTGTTTTTAAATTGTTCCGGAGAATCAGCATGGTAGCAGAAAGTGCATTGATCAGAAGAGTTCTGAGCCTTCGTCTGTCACTCGCTGGAAGAGAACTTAAGGTTCTTCAGTTCTCTCCTCTTTAAAATGGGGGTGACTAATACTCCATGAGCTCTCATGGGCTTAAATGAGACAGTGAATGTTAAAGTATCTTGTTTGGAACTTAGTATTTAGTAGACATTCAACAATTGATCTCACTTCATGTCCATTTATGCTTGGCACGCATACAGATGCTGAGAGATAAAGGAATGTTCTGAGAATTAATGTTTTATGTTTTTATCTGCCCCCCCCACCCCATGGTGCAGAATAAATCTCTGTTTGCCAGAAAGATTCCAGCTTCATCTAAAAATGGAGGTGTATAGGGAGAAAGCTTTTGATAAAATGATCAATAAAGAAATAATTATGTTTTTGCAAAGATTTATTTATTTTAGAGTGTGTGTGCATAAGTGGAAGGGGCAGAGGAAGAGGGAGAGGGAGAGAAACTCAAGCAGACTCTGCACTTAGTGTAGAGCAGAATGTGGGGCTCAATCTCAAAACCCTGAAATCATGATCTGAGCAGAAATCAAGAGTTGGATGCTTAACTGGGCCACCCAGATGCCCCAAGAAATAATTATGTTTTATGTCAATTTTTTCTCAAGGAAACTGGAAAAAGGAAATAATTATAAGTATGAAAAAAAAATGGAGGCTCTTCTTACTAAACAAAGAAGTAGGATTGTGATATGTACCTGTGGCTAAATTGAGTATTTTTGCAATGGTCTGATTAACTCCATGGACTATTCTGAGAATCAGTTTTATAGGACAAGAAGATTGGAGACTTTCTTTGCCCCCTGGCTCCCTGGAAAGGTTTCTGGTTCACTTTGACAAGTACATATGTGAACATCTCATCTCAGACTTTTAGTTGTTATGGACTATGATTTCACAACACCTGGTTTTTGAACTTGGCAGGATGGCCCACATTTTTCTTCTCTTTTTCCTTTTGCTTCCTGAGTGAGCCCTTTTTGCATTTGGACTAAAAAATAGAATGGAAAAAAAAAAACAACAACAAAGAGAGGGAGAGATAAAGTATAAAAAAAACAGTGCCCATTCAGTTACATTAAAGATTATTAGTAACCAAAAACATCATAAGCTCCTGATAGCCAAGGGAATTTTTGCAGCTCTCTGGTTTTTCTTTTCATTTCTTTTTTATTTTTATTTTTTAATGAAAAGTTTAAGAGTATTTGGCATGGAGATAAAGGCATAGTTTGAAACCCAAGTGTCATTTGTTGAAGCTTCCACAGCTACCTCAGCAAAATGCAGATGATATGTGGGCTGCTTTTCTTCAAAAAGCACAATAATTGCAAATACCTCCATGTTTATGTGAATAAATTCTACATAAATTTACACTCTTGAATTCTATACACATAATACCTGGGAGACAGACTTTAGACTTTGTGTCTAAAATCAAAGCAGCAGCTAGAACATGAAGAAAAAATCCTGGCATTTATTTTTCAGTGATCTTGACACACAGGATTATGAGTACACATGAAACTATCGACCCAGCCATGGACAACCACTGTCAGCAGCTGAGAAATAACCTGGCCGAAGTTTCCTTAGTGACTTCGGAGTGACAGAGTCGAATTCTCAATTGGCTTTTGAGATCATGAAAGCTGACAGGTGCACCTTTAGGTTTCCTTAAACAATAACGGAAATGAACATCTACATAGGCCCTGCCCTCCCCACTCCCACCTTCAAAGGGTCCATGGTGATGCTGTTGGTCTTCATGAGAAAACCCAACACAGAAGGGGGTGAACTGCAGGCAGCTGGGTTATGACCAAGAATTTCGGTGCTAGAGGGGCTGACTAGGTTTTTTTTTTTTTTTAATTTTTAAAGATTTTATTTATTTATTTGAGAGAGAGAAAAAGAGCATGAGCAGGGGTAGGAGTGTTGGGAGGGGGAGAAGTAGACTCCTAGCTGAGTGTGGAGCTGGAGGTGGGGCTGGATCCCAGCACCCTACAATCATGACCTGAGCCACCCAGGCTCCCTGGCCGACAATACTTGAATTTAGTTGTGCCACCTGCTAGCTTTGGCAGTTATTTAACTTGATTCTGGCCTCAACTTGCCTTATTTCTCAAGTAGGCTTTAAAAAAACCCACAACTACCACACAGGACTGTCGTGATGGTTGAATAAATCAGAATGCATCCGGTACTCAGGGGTATGCCTGACACATCGTAAGTTCTGTGCTGAGTATTAGCTTTGTTATTATCAGGAGACAGACTGTGATACAAGTTTTGTGCTCAAGAGCTCCAGATTGGAGAGGAATCAGTCAGAACACTTTTGGTTGCAATTAACAAAAACTCTAACTCAAACTGGCCAAAACAATAAAGGGAATTTATTAGTTTACGTATTTGAAAAGTCGAGAAGGGGAGTAGACTTGGGGTAAGACTTGATCCAATAGGTCAGTGACAACTTTGAGGAATCAGACTATTATCCCCTGTGTCTTTGCTTTGTCTTCCATCTCTGGTGATGTCAGCTTCATCTGAAGACTGGTGTGCCTTTAGATCCCTTGCTCAGCTCCACCAAGACTAAGGCGTCCCTCCAAGGGACCTCCTGCCTAGGGAGTAACTGAGGGCACAAGATAGGCTGCTAGGAACACATCTGTTTACTTGCCTCCTGCCAACTGTGGCATGTATTCTTCGAATATTCTTTTATTTCTTTTTTTTCCACAGGTACATTTATTTTTTTTAATTTAAATTCAATTTGCCAACATACAGTATAACACCCAGTGCTCATCCCATCGTGTGCCTCCTCAGTGCCCGTCCCTCAGTTACCCCATCCCCCAACCCTCCTCCTCCTCCCCTTCCACAATCCTTTGTCTGTTTCCCAGATTTAGGAGTCTCTCATGGTTTGTCTCCCTCTCTAATTTTTCCCACTCAGTTTCCTCCCTTCTCTTAAAGTCTCTTTCACTATTTCTTATATTCCCTGTATGAGTAAGACCATATGATTATTGTCCTCCGATTGACTTATTTCACTCAGCATAGTACCCTCCAGTTTCATCCACGTCGATGTAAATGGTGGATATTTGTCCTTTCTGATGGCTAAATTCCATTGTATATATAGACCACATCTTCTTTATCCATTCATCTGTCGGACACTGAGGCTCCTTCCACTCTTTGGCTATTGTGGACATTGCTTCTGTGAACATTGGGGTGCAGGTGTCCCGGCATTTCATGACATCTGTGTCTTTGGGGTAAATACTATGCTATGGAGATTAGCTGAGACAATATGTGAATGCCTTCTTGCACAGAATAAATGTGTAATAACTGTTAAGTATTATCATTACTGTTGTTGCTACTATTCTTACACTGACAGCAAACAGACTAGAGGAAGATGTCCTGTCCCCCTTGAGATGGTGGGCAAAGCAGGAGACATTGGGTGCAGGGTTAGGACTCAGGGACTATTTTAGTTTCCATTCTTTTCTGTGTTGAATTAGTATTGGTTTCAGCATCTCCTATCAAATACCCTCTTTTCTGTGTTCTGATTTGAGTAACCACTTGAGTAAGAATGATTTAGGGATCTATATTAAGGAAATAATCAGGCTTACATAGAGATTTAGCAACAAAGATATTCCTCGCAGTATTTTGTTTGGGGAGGTTGCAAAAGGGTTGAAACTCACTTAAAAACCTAACAGTCCAGGATTGATGAAATCCAACATTGTTATAAGGCATTGAATCAGTTAGCATGCTTTTGGCTACAAACAGGACAATCCTCCTTGCCTGATGCACGCGCCTGTAAATAAGGTACAATTGAGGACATTTATTATCTAGATAACAAGTGTGAAGGTAGGACTGGCTCCAGCTGTGGTATTTCAGGGTCTAGGGTCAAGGTCAGGTTTTTCCTGATTCTTCTTGTTTGGACCTTGCTATGTTGACTTCATTCTCAGGCATCATTTCCAAACTCTCATGTAGATGGAAAAATCTCCAGAGGTTTTAGGTAGGTTTCAGCTCAATTACTTTAAATTTATAGATTTATCTAGGGAGAAATGGCCTTAAGTATTATTTTAATTCATAAAATTCCAAAGTGGTAGCATTGTTTATATTACTGAAAACCAGGAAGGAATTCTCTATCTATCTGTAGGAAAATGGATGAATAAAACATAGTATACAGGCATGCACTAGAATATCATATAGCAGTTAAAAGTACTGAACTGGCAGCCTAGGGTGGTGCTTAAAGGTATGATACCATTGATGCGAATCACAAGGAGCACACAGTACAAAATTCTCTGTGGCTCACAAATACATGCATATGTATGTAAAAAACCATAAAAAGGCATTGGAAGGATGTATCAAATTCATGATAATAGTTGCCTCTGGGGAGCATTGAAAGAGAATGAGGAAAAGGAGACTTCAACTATATCTATAATGTTTTATTTCTTTTATTTAAAAAGTATTTGAAACATGGTAGCCTCTGGGAGCAGAGAACTGGATATATGGGCAACAGTGGATGGCCGGGGGGTGGGGGTGTGTTTGCGCTACATTCCCTTCCTTATCTTTTATCGTTTGAACCATGCAGATGTCTCATTGACTCAGCACAAAAGTAAAATCATTAAAAAAAAGAGACTCTAAAACACATGACAACGTGCCAACAGTGGTCTATTCTCAGTGGTACTTTTATTCTCTATATATTCTCTTTTATTCTCTATAAACTTTAAAAAGGAAAAAAATAGTAGCTTACAGCTAGAGGGGGTGTTGCGCATGGCGCTGGTGGTAGTGGCAGCTGAGCAGGAGGTGCAGGTGTGGAGGATTGGTGGGGGTTGTGGTAAATGATATGCTTCCAGTGTGGTTTATGTTCTCACATCCTCTCTGTGTGAGCTGTGCCTACACAATGAATGTGTTCCCCAGTGTCCTCAAGTCCAGAATCCTGCAAGAGTGTTGGAACTTGAGAAGGACGGATGTGACTTAGAGGAGGGCTTTGCACTCTATTGCTCCCTGGACTGGTGGTGCTCTGGACTCCAACCTCGTTGGTATCCTTTCCACATGCAGGCAACATCTCATTCCTCCGAGACCACAAATTATTCAATAGGATGAAAACCACAGCTTTCTTTCACCTGACCTTTGCCCTCTTAGCTCCCCATCCCTTCTCCTTCTAAGGAAAGATCAGAAACCCTAGGTGGATTCTTGAAAGAACAATAGAAGCCTAGAAGAATGACAGCTCCTCTAGGTTTTAGTGGAAGACACAGTGCTAACAGATTGTTCTAAGGGCAAGGAGGAGAGAGGCCACCGAGGGACCAGCAGGTCGGTAGGGATGGGTAGTATAGATGAGAGAGAGAGAGAGAGAGAGAGAGAGAGAACTTTTGGGGAGGTAGAGAGAGGCACTCCTGGGAGGTTTAATGAGTTCCTGTGAATTTGAAGGCGATAAGTGAAGATTACAAACTCCTGGGCTTTGCTTTGTTAAACATGTTGCTGTTCTGTGGCTGTAATGTCGAGCTTTATATGTGTTACCATTATAACCAGCTCACCCAACAGGGCAATTCCAGAGATGTGGAACTCTGAGGATCCTTGTGCCAGGGTTTCAGGTGCACCTCTGTCTAGGTCCACAGTGTGAGTTGCTGCTTCCCCTACCCATCTTCATGTCTTCAGAGGACACAGCCTCTAGAAAACTGCGGATATAGGAAGTGGGAAGAAGAAGATAGACATGGCAGGAAGTCATGTCCTTTGTGAAGAACCAAAGCTGCAGATGTATTTCTGGATGTGAGAAAAGATGAAAAGGAAGGAGGATGCCTGGGTGGCTCAGTGGTTGAGCGTCTGCCTTTGGCTCAGATCGTGATCCTGGGGTCCTGGGATCGAGTCCTGCATTGGGTTCCCTGCAGCAAGCCTGCTTCTCCCTCTGCCTGTCTTTCTGCCTCTCTCTGTGTGTCTCTCATGAATAAATAAATAACATCTTAAAAAAAAAAGGAAGATGAAAAAGAAGGAACTGAGGGCTGCAGATGGAATGTGTTCCTCCTTCTCCTGGCAAATTCATATGTTGAAACTGAATCCCCACTGTGATGGTATTAGGAGGGGGGCCTTTGGAGGGTGATGAGGTCATGAGAGTGAAATCCTCAAGGATGGAGCTAGTGCTCTCTTAAAAGAGATCCTAGAGAGCTCCTTTGCTCCTTCATGCATGTGAGATCACAGTGAGAAGATGTCTGTGAGCCAGGAAGTGGTCTCCCACCTGACCTTGGGTCTGTGGGCTCCTTGAGCTTGGACTTCCCAGCCTCTAGAACTGGGAGAAATAAACAGAGGGGTTGTTTAAACCACCAGACTATGGTGTTTTGTTATAGCAGCCTGACTAAGACATTGGGTCTCTTGGCTCTTCATTTTTTGTGTTTGCTCTTTCTATAGTACCAAGAAATGAGGATTTTTGGACATTCTTCCCACCATAGTTGAGATGGTCATCATTGCCATGTTTGAAAACCACTTGAAACAGTAATTAGGGTTATTCTGCAAGTACTTAACTAAGAATGACAGAACTATGTACATGCTGGGCATTCTGTGCCAGAAAAATTACTAAACAAATCCTATTTTTTCTTTCTTCCACAAAAATCAGAGTTACAAAGAGCAATATATTAATGATTTTCTTCGCCAGAGTACTTGAGTGATGGTATCCTGCTTCTTTAAAATTCATATTAATGAATTAGACATTGGGTTTCTAAGGAAAAAAACTCTTTGCAACATCTTCCTTGTGGAATCTGGGTGTTTTCTGTGTTGAATTTACTTAAAAAACTAGCCTCTACAGTTTGATTTCAATCATGTAAAAAAATATACAGCAGGAAGGCTGCTGGAACAAACAGTAAAATGCTTTTCATTAATTTTCTCTGGGCATTGACGTTCTGGGTGATTTTATTTTTCCATACTTCTTTCTGTATTCTAAATTTTGCAATCTGTATTCATAACTTGAAAAATAAAAATAGCTATTGTTAACAATCACTCAAGATAAATTCTTTATATGTCATACGATTGCAAAGATTTAAAAATTGATGAAGCAAAGAGACTGCAAGTTGAAAAACCAAAATATGAACAGTGATTCTTATTGAGTTATAATCCGTTTTTATAATTATTCTATAATGAACAAGAACTACTTTCATGAGAGAAAAAAATTATTTTAAGAACAAATTTATTAGACTCGCTCTAAAGGAATGCCAAAAGGGTCAGACCAACTTAGCATTCTCTCTTTCACAGTGGCATTCTAGAATATTTTTTGAAAGGGTATGTTTTCCTCTGGTATCAATCTCAGGAGGTTGAAGGACATACCCTAAACACCTCTAGCTTCCTTTAATAACTGATTTGAATGTGTTATCCTCATATTTTTAGAAATTTGTCTTGAATCTCACTGTGACTCAATTTGAAGGAGAAAATGCTTTTGTGTCTAACTTTAATAAAAGCCTTATGGAAAGTATGGCTGAGTTAATGTCTAATTCCTGTTATCAGGGAGCTCTAGTGGGGATACTGGTTTATGCGCATTTACCCAGGGATAGGGCTAGTCTCTACTAGGACGGGGGATGGGTCCCTGTTCTCAAGAGTCTAGAGACTGACCACAATTGGAAAGAATGAATGCGCACACTGCAGCTAGAAGGGAGGCAAGTTCAATGCTCAAAAAGTGATGTAGTGTCAGCTTCACAGAACGGGCGGAAATCAGGAGGGAAATAGCTAGAATATAGGGTTTGAGCCAGGTAGAAGTTGGCCCAGATTTGGTTCTACTACCTATTTAGCTTTGGCCAGGTCACTTAATCTCTTTGACGCTGTGTTTCCTCCATCTCTAGCATAGTTGTGACCCAGATGTCCTCTGAGGTGAAGTAAGATTGGCTTCTGGGTAAAGTCCAATGTCCTCTCTTATCGTTAGGGTTAGGATTGGCTGTGATTAACAGAGACTTGAAAATACTAGCTCAAGAAGAGTATTTCTCTTTTAGTAAAGTCCATTGGTGGGCAGTCCAGGGCTGGCATGGTGTCTCTAACCACAGGGGATTCAGGCTGCTTCCAGCTTTTCCTTCCATCTTCCTTAGGGTGTGACTCCTGTCCTCATGGCCCCAGATGGAGTTCCAGCCATCTCTCCTAACTCCAAGCAGCAGAATGGAGGAAAAGAGGAATAAGAAAAGGGGGGAAGGGGTGTATGCTATCTATCTTTTATGGAAGTGGCTATCAACCTAGGCAGTCCCCTCCATAAAAGGTCCTCTGATGCCAGCTATTAAGAAGAATCCTCTATTCATTATTCCACATTAGATAATAATAATAATAATATTCACTTTATAGTGTTATTGCAGCATATAATACTTGGCACAATAGCATAGCAGATAATCAAGATTTTTATTAATAACTAATATTAATTATACTATTATTAAATTTATGTTAAGGTATTAATGATAAATTATAACTCATTGTGAAATTCAACATGGGCTTGGAATAAGTTCATATTGTGGTAGATGCAGTCTTATTGGGTGCTGGCTGCATGACGGGGGGGTGGGGGGAGGCAGTCTAGCCAGATTAGAGGTGCAAGGCTAGACTTGGCCAATATGGATCTTAGTAATGCCTTTTCTCAGTCCTCTTCAGTCTTTTAAATAAGTCTAAGATATCATTCAGGTATAAATTTCTTTTATAGGCAATTAATAATAATTGCTCAATAAATCAGATTTACTGAGAGCTAAATCGGGGCGGGTATGGAGCTAAGCAGTTTCTGTGTTGTCTCCTTGAATTCTCAGTCTTCCAGGACAAGTGCAGTTAGTTCCTTCATGCATGTGGGGAACTGAGGGCTGGGGAGAGGAAGTCGGTTTTCAAGGTCATGCAGCTAGACGGTCATAGAGATTGAAACCAAATCTTTATCCCTCAACCACTACACTTTGCCCTCCAAGAATCCGTGTCACTGTCCTCAATAAGGGTCGTGTCTGTTGGCAGGTCCAAGGGTGCCATTCAATATCTGAGTTCCTGAATGTGAACATGAACTTCACTGGTAAGGCCCAACCTCTGCTCTGCATCAGGTGCATCGAACCTTGGCAGGTTCTTGCCACGGATACCAGGTGCAGCTAGAGCCTTGACTTTGTCCATTTGTGCTCCAGTTTCACTTTTGAATCACTTGGCAACCCTCCTGTGCTGTTATTTACTCTGCATACATTGTTTATTTCCAGTTGGCCAGTTAGGTCTAGTATGTCCTATGTGTTTAAGACAATTCCCTCTATTATCCCTCAGCCCCCGATATTCAAAGGACATTTTGACAGTGGGGTCATCTTTGACGAGTTTATTATTAACGATGATTCTTCACAATCTCCTCTTCATTTTGAAGTCTGTTTTTCCCTCTTCCTCTCAGCCCCCCAGTAAGTCTTTCATTCTTTAGCTGATGTCTTTTCTTTACTAGATAAACAACTAGCAGAAAAACCCACGAAAACAAACCCAAACCCCCCAAACCATGAAAAGATGACTAGCAAACAAACATGTGATATACAACTGCAAGCAAAACTGGCAAAATACTCAGTCTGCCTTGTAATCAAATACATGCTGTTTAGGCAATATGAAGAGGTGACTTGTTTGCCTATTATATCAGCAAAAATGATTTATAAATGATAATATCTAATACTTGCACTGTGGTGAAATTGGTATTTTTCACTCGAGTGAAAATGGCATAATCTTCTAGAAAACAGCATCTCACTTTCCACAAAGTGCCACAAAATTGTTCACAACTATTGATCCAATAGTATTATGTCTAGGAATCTTTCACAAGAAATGGATGTGAAAGGGGAAATTTGTGTGCATAGATACATGTTCCTTTCATTATTACTTATTTTAAAAGCCCCAAAGTGAAATACCCAAGTGTAAGAGAATGACTAAACAAATATGCTATCTTTGATTTAGGAATATTATTCAGTCATTAAATATAGGTAATCATATACTTATGAGCAAATATTATATTAAAGAAAGGAAGGAAGTTTGTAGGCATAATTACCACTCCATGCAAAGATTAGGATGAGTTTTTAAAGAAACTGACTTAAAAAGAAAATATTCCATTTTATATGAAGGCTTACCACAAGTTCATTTCCACAAATAGAGTTTCCTTGGTGCTAAATAAAGTTATTTTGTGAAATATAGCTTATCACTTTTTGCCGATTCTGACTCATCTTTGAGCATTAGTACCGTTCCTTAGAACTGGATGCAAAGAATTCGTGACTATCTGTCTAGAAATATGGCCATAGTCTGGAAGAAACCATAGTCTAGTGGCACTAAATACATGGCTGTGGTGGAACTTGGACTCCATTAAAATTGTATATTTTTATGGATATCAAAAGTTTTCACTGAACTGGGGAATTGCCTCATTAAACTCAAAAGTTGGGAAAAGGGTTTAAAACTTTCATAAACACAATCTAGTTCTCCAAAGCTCAGCGTAGCTTCCACAGAGTACCCATCTGCAACAGGTTTAAAGTTGAGCATTCTTTCACTCAAAATTTTGTCGAACATCATCCCCTTATGTCCCCAATTTAATCGAGCCACCCATTGAGGCTCATGTCTCTTATACTCCTGGATCATGCTTTCTAATTCTAATTCTTCAAATTCCTGAGTTTTTCTGTCACTGCTTTCCTACTCTAGATTTTATTTCAGACAGAAACACAGGTACACGAATCACAATTTTATTGGTGTTCGCTCTGAAAGTTATAGTTAGCCCAAATAAAGTAAAACATACATGAAAAACTCATGGCCAGAGATATTTTAAAAATCACTCAAATTTATACCAAAAATTTATTTTCAGTTCAAGTCTCACATTACAAATTTAGTAACAACCCATTCCTTTTTGGGAAGAACTTTGAGATACCTTTGTAAAGATATTCACTTGAGAAAAAAAAAAAAAAAAGAAATCGAATGCGCCGAAACAACCGAGTTATGGTTGTAAGTTTGAGAGTGAACCATTTTATCCTAATTTTCTAAACTTTCTGAACCGTATATTATTTCTCTTGGATAAAAATTAAAATAATTCTGACTGATCCTTAAGAAATTCAAATACTCCCTAATGTCTTTCAGCTTAAAAAAATTAAAAGACTTCAGGGGCACCTGGGTGGCTCAGTGGTTGAGCATCTGCTTTTGGCTCAGGTCGTGATCCTGGGGTCTTGGGATCGAGTCCCGCATCGGGCTCCCTGCATGGAGCCTGCTTCTCCCTCTGCCTGTGTCTCTGTCTCTCTCCCTCTGTGTCTCTCATGAATAAATAAAAAATAAAATCTTAAAAAAAATTCAAAGACTTCAAAGTCTGAAGATTTGCTATTACTGAGGATAATGCAAAATCCTATGCTATAGATGAAAAAAGCGATTTTTAAAAGAATTTCCCCAACTTTTGGAAAATAGGACAAATTTGTGGATTTTTTAAAGAATTTCCCCAAATATTTTGGGAAATAGGACAAATTTGTGGATCTGGCTATGCTCTGTAGGTGTGTTTCAAAAACAATTATGTTTTTTATATGTTCATCTTAGGCATAGCGCTCTATAATTTTCTTTTAACAGAGTGTTTTAGTTTACTATTGTTATATCACCTCCCTAGCCCATGGCTGTGTGGGTTAGGTGGGTGTTGGCTCATCTGGACTGGGCCCAGCTGGGTGCCAACCATCCAGTTGCAGTGTCTGGGGTGGCTCTCCGACTCACTGTAGGTCTCCACTAGATCTGTCATCCTCCCTGGAACAGCCATCTAGCTCCATCTAGAGGGGCCAATTTTTCTCATGGTGGTAGCAGAGGAGTAAGATGGCAAACAGAAATCTACATGTCGGGCTTTGGACTGTCCCTTCTTTCCTCCTGCCAATGATGACAGACAGCCCTGTAGTAGAGCCCAACTTTAAGGCCAGGAGTTGCATTCTGGCCATAACAAAGCCACGACAAGGAAGACTGAAATGCTGGAACTCATCATTCAATCCACCTCAAGAGGGTGAGAAATAAAACACAGTGTCATAAAGCTGGAAAATGACCCAATGGTAAAGTGGGCCCCCAAATTGCAGAGAGTGATAATTTGAGAAGCCACGGTTATTCTGATGACCCTTTCTTTCATTTTATCCAGAGCACCAGAAACAGAAGGCTTCTGAATCCTGTCCCAGATCAAAGTTTTATAAAGAAATATTGATTTTTTTTCTAGTCCAGAGCAAGTCCAGCCTATGCCAGGCTAAGGGTACCAGAAGGATCTCGGCATGCCAACATAAGGAATGCAGACAGTTGTCTGCTCTCAGATCAATGCTCTGAAGAGAAGTGTGCTTGTGCCCCCTAGCAAGGGAATATGAACAAAAGAACTTCAACTGGCTTTCTCTATCACCTGCTTTGTCATTGATTTCCAATTTTTAAAAAAGGAACCCAAAGTTAGTCCCAACGGAGCCAAGTATGAGATTGGAACAGCTGCTACTGAGCACAGATGGCAATTTTGTAGAAGGTTTATGAAGAAGGAAGGGGACCTTTCCTTCGAAGCGCAACTGCTCATTTAGGATCTTTTCAATTCAGCAGTTTCTATTCCAGTCGAGAAGCTGCTAATATCTCAGTTGTTTAAAACGCCAGATTTAACAATAAATTAAATTAATATAAAAGGGAAGTAAATCTCCCCAAATGCTGACAGGTGTACCTTTAACAGGTATAAATCTTAGTCTGAGAAAACTAGGTTTCAAGTTCTGGTTGTGGTGCTGACTAACTCAGTGGCTTTGGGGTGTATTTTAGCTTCTCTTAGCCTGTTTACTTACCTACAGATGTTACCTAGGACAGCTGGTTTCCTTCAGTCTAGACGAGGGTCATGGGAGCTAGTCCACCATTTTGTAAGCAGAAAAACTTGGAGAAGACAAACAAACCCACGTAGTAACATGGCTTAGGAGGCAATCTCTAGGGTCCAGCCTGATTGGAGCACAGACTCTGTCACTGGTTAGTTTATGATCCTGGGCAAGTTGAATAAACCCTCCTCTGTGGTTCAACTTTTGCATCCATTATGCATGTAAAAATACTACCTACCTTGTTGGTCGTTATGCAATGTTTGCAAAATGGCTTATCCAAGGCTGATTTATAGTAATTACATAAGGAATGTCAGCATGCATTTGGCTGCTTATCTAGCAACCCACCCCCACCTTCCTCTTTCCTAAAAGCACATTAATTTTGTTTGAGAGTCCACCTTTCCTCTATGTAGCCCACGGGGAGGGATTAATTTATCTCAACTTTCAGGGAGGTCCTGATTTTGAACTCAGTAATTCTCAAACTTGTGTGTCCTCAGAATGACATGAAGGGCTTGTTAAAAAAAAAATAAAAAAAAAAAATAAAAAAACCGCACATTGCTGGGCTCCACCCCTATCGTTTCTGATTCAGTAGGTCTACGGTGGAGCGGAGTATTTTTATTTCTAGCAAGTTCCCAGGTGATGCTGATATTGCTGGTCCATTCAGCATTTACTGGCAAGGTACTAAGCTCTCTGTATGTATCATGTTATTTAAACTTCAGAATAATCCAGTGAAGCAAGTATTCTTGTTATAGTCATTTCAAAGACATTGAAAGTGAGGCCCAGAGATGGTTAGCTAACTGGCTCGATATCAGGAAGCTATAAGTAGAGCAGGAGCTGAGCTTGGCATTTGCTGGATCCTAATCTGAAGGCCAAACCATGATTCCTTCATCATACTCTTAAGGGCAGGAATATTCCTTTCCAGTGACTGTTGTCCAGACTATCCCTAGTAGGGTGTGAAGGGATCTGAGAAACAGAATTAAAACCAGAGGCAGTTAACTAAACATGGAATTGAGAAAAGGAAGGGAGAGACTTTTGATGGCATGTGATGAGCTCATGAAGATTCATAAAGTGAGGTCCAATGAATTTTTCCTTTTTCAGAAAAAAAGGGTAGAGCTCTGAGCTTCCCTTTCCTGTACAGGAGAACAGAACCTCTGCCAAGTTCCAGCTCTCTAGTCGCTCCTCTCTAAGCCTCAACTCCTTTAGTTACCCTTCCATTTTGCCCCCCACTGAATTCACCTTTTTTTTTTTTTAACCTTAATTGACCGTAGGCCTTCCCAGATCTTCTTAGACACATCTTTACAGATGATTCTTAACTTACTTTTCAGTGGCTTGTTCTCACCCATTTCAAACGTACAAATGAGTACAGAAAATAATTTATCAAGGCATTCATGTATCATCACCCACATTTACCACAGGCTCACATTTTACATTTTTACCTCAGACCCTGAAAAGAAATGACAGGAAAAAAAAAAACCCAAATCCTGATGTAAGTGGATTAAAAAGCAAATCCTTCCCATGTTTGCTTTTTAATTTTTAGTAACGTGTAGTATTGTTTTTCTGGGTTTAAAAAAAATATATAAACCTGTATATTCAGTGCAAAACATTTTGCAATTTTCTTTTATTCCATCAACATTCTATCATGATTTAGTTTATTGTAATGGCTTAAAGTGTTACACTTTATTAATAAAACCACATTTTATGTTCCGTTCTGATGAGCACTTTGTTATGGTTGTTTCTTTTCATAAACAGCAAACAGTACAGTGGACATTTTTAGACATAGAGATGTCCTTGAATGTGTGTGCTAAGTTTTCTCTAGGGTACAGAGAATCAGTGGTGGATCTGGCAAGTTGAAGAGTATGTATCACTTCAAATTTACTAGGTGGTATGTGTTCCTGTGAGCACACCTATGAATTTCCATGTCCTCCATGCTGACTAACAGTTTGTGTTAATAGATATACCATTTAAAAATGATTTTATTTATTTAGATTTTATTTATTTATTTGAGAGAGAGAGCAGAGGGCACAAGGAGGGGTAGGGGCAGAGGGAGAGAGAGAAACAGATTCCTCACTGAGCAGGGAACCAGATGTAGGACTCCATCTCAGGACCCCTGAGACCATGATCTGAGCCGAAGGCAGACACTTAACTGAGCCACCCAGATGCCCCATGTCATGGTTATTCTTTGTTCTTTGCTGTTCCATGGGAAATTTAACATTGGCTTGATGAGGTCAACCAAAACCTTGGAAGATCAGACTGGCATGCATTGGCTTGATAGGTTAATTTGGAGAGAATTGCTAACTTTAAAAAGCTGGGTCTTTCTCACCCATGAGCATGCTGCATTTTTCCTCTTTTTTTTCAGGTTTTTAAAAATTTACACCCTTCAATAAAATTTTATACTGTTTCCATAATATTAATGAATATCTTTTGTCAGCTATGTTCCGACATACCTTATATTTTTGTTGCTACTGTGACTGATAGGATTTTTAAATTATATATTTTTGATTGAGTGTTGCTGGTATATAGAGACATTATTGATTTTTGTATATTATTTTGTATCCACCAAGCTCTTATCGCCTTTAATGGTTTCTTTACATAATCTCATAGATTTTTCCATGTAGACAATCATATCATCTGTGAATAATGACAGTTTTGATTCTTCCCATCCAGTCTTTACATCTTTTCTCCCCCCTGGTCTTTTTGCTTTAGCCAGGACATTCAGGAAAATGCTGAATATAGTGGTGTTAAAGGGCATCCTTATTTTTGAAAATGGAATACTCTAAATATCCCACTATTAAGCATGATATTTGTTGACGTTTTTTGATACTCTTTGTCAAGTAAAGAAAGTTCCCCTCCAGTCCTGTTTGCTAAGAGTTTTTACTTGAGTAGAGGTTAAATTTCATGTGTTCTTATTCTATATCTTTTGGGATTATTCCATGGATTTTTTTTCCTTTTATCTGTTAGGGTTGGATATTACTTTTATTGATTTTCTAACATTAAATAATCGTTGTATTCCTGAAAAAAGCACTGCATGGTCATTAGGTATTTATTTTTAATTACTTCCCTGCATTTGGTTGCTAATTAATTACTTAAACTTTTACATTTATATTAGTGAGTGAGCTTGGCTTGTAATTTATTTATTTATTCTTTAAAAATTTTTAAAAGATTTTATTTATTTAATCATGGGAGACACACACACACACACACAGAGGCAGAGACACAGGCAGAGGGAGAAGCAGGCCCCATGCAGGGAGCCCAACGTCGGACTTGATCTCGGGTCAAGAAGGATCACACCCTGGTCAGAAGGCGGTGCTAAACTGCTGAGCCACCCGGGCTGCCCTTGGCTTGTAATTTATTTTTTGCATTATCCTTCTTCACTTTGTGCACTAGGGTTACATTAACCTAATATGATGAGTTGGGGAGTTCTCTTTCTACATGCTTGGTAGCATTTGTGTAAGTTAGGAAATACTGGTTCCTTACAGGGTTGGTATCTATCTGTGCAGTCATCATGGCCCTTTTCTTGGAGGCGGGGGAGATCATCGTTTTTTAATTATTGATTCAATTTCTTCAGTGATCATAAGTCTGTTCAGGTTTTTTCTTCTCTTTCTCTCAATTTTTTTTTTAAGATTTTATTTATTTACTCATAGAGACAGAGAGAGAGGGGGGAGAGGCAGAGACACAGGCAGAGGGAGAAGCAGGCATCATACAGAGAGCCTGATGTGGGACTCCATCCAGGTCTCCAGGATCACACCCTGGGCTGCAGGCAGTGCTAAACCACTGTGCCACCAGGGCTGCCCTATCTCTATTTTTAAAAGCTTTTATTTACTTATTTGAGAGACAGAGAGAGTGAGCAGGAGGGAGAGGGGGAGAGAATCTGAAGCAAACTTCATGCTGAGCATGGAGCCTAATGCAGGGCTTGATCCCATGACTGTGACATCATGACTTCAGCCAAAACCAAGAGTCGGATGCTTAACAGACTGAGCCACCCCAATGCTCTTTGAATTTTTTATGACACGTTTTGATAATTCAATTTTTTTTGAAAATGTATGCCTTTTTTAGGTTTCAAATTTATTGGCATCAAATTGTTCAAGCATTCCCATAAGCTACTTTAAATTTCTAATATATCTGTTATTATATATCCTTTTAAAGTCTAATATGGCTAATTTGTACCTTAGTTCTTTTACTTATTTAATCTTGTTAGTGGATTGGCTTCATTTTGATCTTTGCAAAGACTCCAGCATTGGTCCTATTGACCCTCTTTATTTTGTTTTCATTTATGTATGATGAATTTCTGCTTTTCTTGTTTTCATTTCTTTTCTTCTACCCCTTAATTTAGGTTTACCATTTTTCATTTTCTAATTTTTTGAATCAGATGCTGAAGCCACAGCCTTTTGATTTTTCCTCTTACGTAATGTGTACATTTGAGGCAACAATGGCCTCTTAGGACTGAGTACTAATTTGAACTCAGGTCGTCTCTATATTTTGCATTAAAAAAAATTGTTTTGCATTGCTGGACAGTAAACTCTACTTTAAGCCTTGTCAGGAAACCTCCATACATTTTGCCAGGGGAATTACCTGGGATATCTTTTCCTTCCGGGGCCAAGGCATCAGTTACCTACAGATTTTTCTTTCAATTTCATAATTCATGGGCTGCTGTGTTTTCTCTAGGAAGTGTGGCTCACTCTCTAAGGAGAGCCTCATTTTTGGGTGATGCTCCTGTGTTCACAGATCCTTTTCCTTCCATTTCTCCTTAGGGATAAACAAGTTTCCAGTTAGCCAGAAGGAAACCAGAGGGAGGAATTCAATCTCTGCTTTCACAGGCAGGCCAAGTGTTATTCTCTTGGCTTCTAGAGGACTTTTTGGTCATTTAGTAATTATTTTCACAACTCAGTTGAGCATTCAGTTGGAGTCTCTTGGATTAATTAAGCAGTGGTAATTAACAGAGTCTTGGGCCTCCATGGAGCAGTTGCAGTTGGTTATTTCTAAGTTACCATGATGATAGTTTTAAATCTCTCAGGGAGTCTTACACAAATTCTTTCTTGTACCTTGAGAGTAGCAGAGCTGATTTCCTAGAGAATTTTGGTGTCGTATTTAAGTAACTAAAGATAAGATAGATGAGGTAGATAAACCATTTGGCTACTTGTAATGCAAGCTTTCCCAGATTGTCCATGAACTTATGGTAGAAGAGAAGAAAAATCTAGAATGTAGTGAATGGAGAAGAAATGGAGAAGAAGTTTGGTCTGTAGAGCAAATGCAAAATAGAAGGAACATGCAATTATTGGAATAATTCAGGTCAAATCCACATCGGAAGGAGACTAAACAAAGAAAGGGGAAATGGCAAAGAGAGAATAGAGAAACAAAGCATTTGAAAAACTGGAGCTATCTGGGAAGAGATGAATCTTTCCTTCTGTAGGCTTGAGTCAAGGACTCAGTCAAGGACTCAGGGTCAAGGACTTGAGTCAAGGACTCAGTCAAGGACTCAGCTATCTTGATAATACAGGGTTGGATGCCTAAAGTTGCCAGGAAAAAGACCAGGAGAACTTTCAAGAAAAAAATGTAGCTGTATCCAACAATTTAGATATGGTGAAGTCAATGTTCCAGGAAGTTCTTTCAAAACATGTTATCTATGGAAGATATAACCACTGTGATGCTGAAATGGCAGAAAAGGAACAATAGCAAAAAACTCACTGAATGATAATTTAGCATTTCTACAGTACCCTACCTTACTTACTATTAACAATAGCTAGGAAATAATTTGCATCTGTATGTTGAAGATAGTATGTGTTAATAAAACTGATAGTACTCATGTAAATAACATAAAAATATCCAAGACTAATGACACTTGTGTTGTGAATTTAGACACTCTGGTTTGTATTGAAGGTAAGCAATTAAAAAACTTTGAACCACTCCCACCTCCCCCCCAAAAACATATGAAAAACTAGTTTTTACATTTAAAAGATGAAGAGTAGGGACACCTAGGTGGCTCAGCGGTTTAGCGCAGCCTTTGGCCCAGAGCCTGATCCTGGGGTCCTGGGATCAAGTCCCCCCTGGGGTTCCCTGCATGGAGCCTGCTTCTCCCTCTGCCTGTGTCTCTGCCTCTCTCTCTCTGTGCCTCTCATGAATAAATAGATAAAATCTTTAAAAAAAATGAAGAGTAATAAGACACATTAAGGCCCCATGGAAAGGATAGGGATCAGGAAGATTTATCCTGGTTTGGAGAGTAATGACTCCGAATTACTAATGAATTTAGAAGATGATTCTAGATTTGATTTAGGCCTGCAGAGAACAATCCAGAGTTCAGATTAAAAAGCCAGAAAGAAATGAAAAGCCTCAAGGTAGAGGATGGATATGTTTTCCAGGAGTATGTCCAAACTCCTATTCCAAGGCAAGCAGAGAAAAGGAATCATGTACAGTCTGGTCTTATTGTCTTATTGAGGCTTAATCGTCATGAAGTGTATGGAAAACAGACACATGTCCAAAAGTGGCCTACCCACTAGTTCCATAGTCTGTCCGATGATAGGTTTTCACTAAATGGAGAAGCCATTTGTCCTCAGGAGCAGTGCAAAGGGGAGAAAGAGAAGGAAAGAGGGTTTGGAGAAGACCCAAAGTCCCCTGGTCCCTGGGTGTGAGGAAACAATATAGCAAGAAGGTCTCTTGTCTCTGATTTCCTTTCAAGCCTTAGGGTCAGTGTGAAAGGCCCTGGAGGCTGGTCAGAATGGAGTAACGTGATTGGGATTCACAGCCTATACCCTGTAGGTTTGGATGATCATTTTGCTGAGGAGATTGGGATCCTGAGAGAACAGGTTCACCTTTTAGGCCTTATATATTGTCCCATGAAGGGGGGAAAGTTGCTGGGGAAGTGTATTAGTCAGAAGTTTTCAGAGAAGCAGAACCAATAGGAGGAGCAGAGTAAACAGGAACCAGCAAATGTATGTTTTAAGGAATTGGCTCATGCAGGTGTGGGAGCTAGAAAGTCTGAAATCTGTAGGGCAGCCCAACAGCCTGGAGATTCTGGCAGGAGTTGATGAAGCAGTTTGAGCCTGAGTGTTGAGGCAAAATTGAGTTTGAGTGTGAGGCAAAATTCCTTCTTTGGGATATCTCAGTCTTTTCTCTGAAGGTCTTTAGCTGATGGGATTAAGGACCACCAACATGGAGGGCAATGTGCTTTACCCAAGGTCTACTGACTTAAATGTTAATCTGAATAATACTTTCATAGCAACATCTAGATTGCTGTTTGAGCCAAAAACTGGGCGCCCCGGTCTAGTCAGATTGGCACATAAAATGAACCATCCCAGGAAGAGAAGGATACTCTCTGTCACATTTCTCCTTTTCTTTCTCTCTTCAACCAGCAACCAAGCAGGATCTGAATCCTCAGCCTTATGAAAATCCTCCAGCCTGCCTCAGAGCTGTGGTGTGGTGGGTCCGGGCTGCCCTGATGGGTGTTAGTGTTCAGGACCGGATCTGGGTGGCTGCAGGAAAGGAGTAAGACCGGAAACTGTCATAACACAATGGTAGCCCCATTCCCTATGGGATGGGACCCATGATGAAAGGGACAGTTGCCTGTACATACTCCCACCATGCAGAGAAGTTGAAACCAGGGCTGAGCAGAGTTAGTTTCAGAATTAAACTTGGTGGGATCCTCCGAGGTTGAGATCTGGGCTTTGATTTTCACCGTGGTAGGCCTGGCCCTGGAGACACAGGTCTTGTGGCAGGCTGGAGGATTTTCATAAGGCTCCTTTAAAGTGCTGTAATTAAAAGTTGTGCACTGCATTAATGCCACTGCAGCACCGTAGCCTTCTCACTCCGCTGATATACTGAAACAGGATTCTGAGCCACAACAATGGGATCAACTGATTTTGTTATTAAATACCTTCTAAGAGCATTTTGAAGTCTCAGAAATGCCACCGAGGAAAAGCTCTTCAAATCCCCTTCTCTTCTTTCCAGCTCCCCCTCTCTGCTGGCCACAGAAATAGATTAACATTTGTTACACCTCCATTGTAAGTAGTCAAGCAGGCAATCGGCATTTTATCTTTGGTATTTGATTGAAGGTAGAAGGCATTTTTCATTTATATTTTTGCCTGAAGGGAAAGAGGAAGCAGATAAAAGGAAGAAAAGGCATTGCTATGATGTACTTCTTCTGTATATGAAAGTTGTAATCTAATGTTGTACTCTAGCTCGTTTCAACTTGGTGAATATTCCTTCATTATCTGACAAAACATTCAGTACTGGGATGTGGTTACCTGATATATAGGAAGGGATTATCGCAGTGTTAATAAAGTTGTGTCCAACATCCTCTGAAATAAATTTATAATTTTGTTCACATGCTTTACTTTACCTTCAATAGAATAATTTGGATTTATGTGTTTACTATTATAGAATTCACTTTGAAAAATAATGTAGGTTACAAGCAGAGAATTAGGAAAAATTACAATAAATTTATTCCAGTTTAAACATGTAAATGAAAATCTTTATCATTCCAATACTAAGGGCGTTCAATAAAAAATGCATTGTGCTGAGCAGTGATATTAAAATAAATAGAAGTTTGTACACAAGGAACAACCTCTCTCTTCTAGAAAACTCATGTATACTAGGTACAAATGAATATTAGATATACTACAATGTTATAAAAATATATTTATTTAGCCTTAGATTTTAGAAGTACATGCATGCACATTGCTCATTTAGGATGTTTTTCTTCCAGTTGCTTGATCCTCTCAGCCTCTGCATTTCTGTAGTTGGAGAAATCCTTCTTGTGTACCCTAAGGATTGAATGAATTTCAGATCATGGAAATGAGCTGGAAGATGAAAATCAAAGAACTGACTACTAGTTTTTTTTATGAAAGTATTTTTCTTCTTCAGACAATTTAATGGAGGAAATCAGGAAAAAATATTTTCCTTGAATAATTACTATGTTTCCATTTTTTGACATTAACCAGTGGCCATGGGAGGAGTTGAGAGGACATTAATTAGATTTGCCTGAGGAACAGTGATTTGGAGAAGGTGAGGACCCTATAAGAACATCTAGATTTCTAAGGAACTTTGCCACTCAATGGCAGGTAAGGTTTCTAAGATTAAACGGAAGGGACACTACTAAAGATAAAGAACAATTGCCATAGGTGCTGGGAGTGACCAAAAAAAAAAATTGGTGACCAAATGATTGCATATTCTGCTTCTCTCATTCATCTTAAAGTTAGAAATAAGAAATTGTAGGAATTATTCAAGGAAGACACACACACACTCAAGCAAACATAATATTTACTGTTATAAAAGCAGTCAATGTTTACTATGGGAAAATTAGAAAATACACATTAACCAAAAGAAAGTGAAAAATTCTCAAACCCATGCCTCAGAAATAATTTTATTTTTTCTTAATATCTATGTACCATATATGGAATAAGTGAGAACAACTAGTTTTTCCAAAGCTAATGGTAGAATTTCTTTTGGGGAGATAGTTATCTTTGTCTAAGAAAATTCTATGTTGGATTTGCCAGGTAGGAAAGAGAACACCCAAGGATTGAGCTTTTTGGAGAACATGAATGAGCTCACCAATATCCAGTTTCCTTCTTCTGGATCCCCTGAAAGTTGGGAAGGCTACATTACTAATTCTGGCCAATAGGCTGTGAGTGAAATGGTGTGTGTGTGTGTGTGTGTGTGTGTGTGTGTGTGTGTGTGGTTTATACAGAAAATAGGGAGATCTCCATGTGTTTTCTTTTCAGTGGTGTGTTGGAGCCGATATGTGTGTCTCTTCCTAATTCTATATGCAGTGACTTCATGTTGATAGCTAGACACCGGCCATGATGGGAAAATCTTTTGATGATGTTTTGCCATTGTAACATTCACCATGATGCTCATCAAATCATGATGACATTTAGCCATATCCTGTGGATGTCCTTATTTATTTCTCAAGGTTAATTTCCTGCAAGGAAAAATTAGGATTAAAAAGATATGGAAAAAAATAAAAAATAAATAAATAGATATGAAAAATTTTAAAGTTTTGGATATGGTTTATAAAACTGCTCCCCAGAAAGGTTAGGTCATTTTATTTGTTTAAGAGCAAAGACCTATTGTGGATATACCCAACTTGATGAAAAAGCAATGTTGTTAGTGTTTATGTTTTATGATTTGGGAAAGGCATATTGAAAGTTCTTTTTTTCAAAAAAATATTTTATATATTTATTCATGAGAGACACAGAGAAGGAGGCAGAAACATAGGCAGAAGGAGAAACAGGCTCCCTGCAGAGAACCTGATATGGGACTCAATCCCAGGACCCTGGGATCATGATCTGAGCCAAAGGCAGATGCCTGAGCCACCCAGGTGCCCCTGAAAATTAATTCTATGTGGATTCAGCACACAGAACAGATAGTTTTAATTATTAAAAAATAATTTGGAGATCCCTGGGTGGCGCAGCGGTTTGGCGGCTGCCTTTGGCCCAGGGCGCGATCCTGGAGACCCGGGATCGAATCCCACATCGGGCTCCCGGTGCATGGAGCCTGCTACTCCCTCTGCCTGTGTCTCTGCCTCTCTCTCTCTCTCTCTCTCTGTTTGACTATCATGAATAAATAAATTAAAAAAAATTAAAAAAATAATTTGGAGGCTTATAGGGAGTAGACTCCTGTGTACAGTGTATCCACAATTACCTTTTCAAAATTAACATCCTCTTATACCTATCTTGCCTTATACACTTTTCCCCTTTCACACATGCTTAGGATCAAAATCTAGTGAGGATTAAGAGAGGGAGGACGAGAGAGTGGAAGTAGGAAAAGGGGCATACAATGTGTTTGTGTCCATATCCTAAAACCATTTGGACTCAAAGAATAGTTTCTGACTTGTATTACTCAGTTTTAAAGCTTAATTCTTTTTTGTTTCTTTTGGCTAATGGGGGCTCAGGTAAGTCCAAACTCGTTGCAATGGAAAAGAACACAGAAGCATCCAAAATTTGTATCCTGGAGTTGTATGTGAGGAATGAGTTAGCCTGGTGCCCAAAGCTTCCCAAAATTCCCTGCTTTGCTTTCCCCATTCTGGTCTTGCATTGCCCCTCCTCATGGCACCCTCTGTACCCCAGCCATGCAGAGCTGATGCAGGTCCCCAATCCATGGTGTTTTTTTTTTTTTTTTTTCTGTTAAGTCTTGACCTTTGTAGTGTGTTTTTCCCTCCACCCTCTTTTTCTCCTCTCTTTTCATGGTTCATGCACACAGTGTCAGCTTTGACATCACTTCTACCAAAGCTCTGGGTCCTCCTCTGAATGCGTTCAGTGCTTCTCTCCTATGTTTCCATCATGTTTGGTGTTTACCGCACAGCATGATACTTTCTTGTTTCTTTATTTGTTTCCCTTGTGAGAGACTGAGAGCTCTTGCAGCAGGAAGACTGTACTTGGTTTACTCTCATCACCTAGCAGAGTGACATTTAGTGGGCTATCAGCAAATCTAAATGAAGACAATTTAAAAATAACAATTCTCGTGACTCTCTCGGTGTACCATACAACTACAAATAATTTAGAAAACCTCTGTGAAGGCCTGCTTAGTGGCTGTAACTTTGCTAAAAGTGTCTGAGAAGGTACGGAGATGAATACATCAGAGGAATATACAGTCAGTGATTCTGATGGTAACCCAGTCTTCTGAACAATGAACAATTGAAGGAGAGGAAGTGGCAAACATTTGGAGGGTTGTTATTTTTTTTGTAGATTGAGAAACTAAATAAAAGACACAGAAGTATCAAAAGTTTTAACCTTAAAAGTTGCATGTAGAGAAAGATTAGACTACTTAGAAATATAATTACACACTTCCACGATTGCTAACATACAGATAATTGCAGGGTTTGTCCTTGAGCAGCTATCTCCAGCTTCTAAATGATCATAAAATTATAATTTAACTTTCCCCACAAAATGTGTTATCAGTTCCTGTTTCATGTTAGTTTTCTGTGCATGCAGAATTCAATAGAAGCTGTCTTAAGTGTTTTCCTCATTATTAAACAGTTTTCTAAAATCCATAATTCAGGGAGACAGTAAGTAGTTGCATTTATTTCTATACAGTTCAGCTCTGCAAAGCCGACTGTGAATTCACGGGGGCATTCTTGCGCTAGCCAGTTTTTGTTATCAGCTACACAACATGAAAGAAGATTGTATTTCCCAGCTAATGGAAGAAAACTGAATGAGAATAAAGACTCTTAAGTATTTTAAAACACTGGCTTGAATTGCAGCCTTGAGATCTAAAGGTAAAGAACAGTGCAAGTCCTGGAATAGATACATCAGTTACCTGTTTGGGACAAAAGGATCTTGTTTTCCTTTTAGGTTAAATGAAATTACCCATTCTATTTGTTCTGAATCTAAACTTTCCAAACTTAAAGAACGTTCCTTTCCTTATCAAACTCGATTCTTCCATTTCCTCATCTCCGAAATTTTAAATACAATGAAGAAGCCTGAATTTTAATTTCGCAATTTTCCAAATACATCATTAGGAAGCTCTTTTTGTTTCGAGAGAGATGTTAGGATAAAAAGAGACTTTCGGTGTCAGAAGGGTCATCCAATGGCACTGTCTTCAGTGCAGCTCCTCTGAAGACATTGAGTCTAAAATGTACAATTGTGATCTGTAGCAGAGATGAAACAAATCACAGGTGCAGTTTCATTTTCTATGCTGTTTTTACGGTTTTTTTTGACATTCTTTTAATGTTAGTCTGTAAATGATATTTTGCTAGCACAGGGCGGTGAAAAACATCTTATAAGTGATTTTATTTCAAGAATCTTTTCCCCCACCCCTGCCGTGACTTTTTGATTCACAGTGCCTTTCATTTGGTGATATGTATAGACTGTAACAATTGGAAAAGCCCAAACAAACAGCAAAACCCTCCTAGCAAAATCCACTTTTATGCTTTGGAACAAGTTGATACAGGTCAAATCCCATGAAAGTGAACAGATATTTGAGTTGTGATGATATTTGTCAAAACAGAATTTGACATATCTCTCTAATTAGCCAATCTGGTATCAATGGAATTATTCTCTTTTGACTCAACTGATAGGAAATTAGTTCCAAATGCTTTTTCAGCATACTGGGTGTTTTTTTCCCTGGCTAACCCCACTCTTCAAAAGTTTTCCTTTAATTGCCTTCAAAAATTTCATTTTCAAATTACATGGCAAATTCAGATACCACCTACATGAGGACCATGAGAAATGCTCCAAGAGACAGCATCCAGTTAAGCTCATTTTCTCCATTTCTGCTTGGTATAAGCTGAGAAACTGATGATAGGGAAGGAATGGTCACTAAGACTTGACTTTTTATGGCAACCTTATCACTGTTCACATTTACTCTAGAAGAGACTGGGGGTTATAATGTTTCTGTACTTTAGGGTCTCAAATTTAATTTTGAGAGGGGGTTAGAGGTAGTGGAGTTGTCTGGGTTCACAGTTTAGTCCCAACACTAGATATACTAATTTGAGACAGGCAACTGAACCCTCTGAGACTTTGTTTCTTCATCAGCAAAATGGGTGTTAATAATGCCCACATCACAGAGTTGTCATGAGATTAATTTTGATTACATATGGAAAGTATCCAGCCCTGCAGCTGGCATCTGCTAAGTGATTGATCAGTGATCAACCCTCCCCTCCCCAATTTCTTTGCCCTTCCTGGTTGAGCTGGAACCCTGGGTGTCTTCCAAAGTGAAGGGTGAGGATGCTGAAATTTGGACAGTTAAAATCTCCCCTGTCCCCAAATACCTGCCTGCCATATTCTTTGAATTTCTTGATTTTAGAAATTAATTTTTGAGGAGAGAGTTAAGGCCTTATATATGGTAGTCCTCCACTCAAATACACAGGAATGTTAAAATGTTAGCTGGCATACATAAGCAGAAACATTTACCATATGTCCTGGTTTACTCAGCACAGTCTCATTTTTGTCTTGGTTTGATTATTAATAGCACCCCCTTTTCACTCTCAAAAGTGTCTTGATTTGCTGATAAATTGCTGATAGATTCTGGGATCATCCATAGCATAGAGCCTGATACATGTTTGGTGCTCAATATATACATTTTTGTATGAATGATGCTACATCTGATATATTTTTTATTTTTATTTATATATTTTTTTAAATTTTTTTATTTTTATTATTTATTTATGATAGGCACACAGTGAGAGAGAGAGAGGCAGAGACACAGGCAGAGGGAGAAGCAGGCTCCATGCACCGGGAGCCCGACATGGGACTCGATCCCGGGTCTCCAGGATCACGCCCTGGGCCAAAGGCAGGCGCTAAACCGCTGCGCCACCCAGGGATCCCTGATATATTTTTTAAAGATATATTTATTTACTTGAGAGAGAGCATGCATGAATAGGGGAAAGGGTAGAGGGAGAGCATCTCAAGCAGACTACCCACTGAGTGTGGAGCCCTGAAGGGAAAACTTGATCCCATGACCCAGGGGATCTGCCAAAACCAAGAGTCTGATGCTTATCCTACTGAGCGACCTAGGTACCCCTTATTTGTTTTCTTGATATATATAATGCAATATTCTTGATTATAAAAGTAGTCATTTTCCAATGACTTGGAAAATTTGGAAACTTCTGAAAAGTAGAAGAAAAAATTAAAAAAAAATGACAACATGATTATTAATTGTTAATATTGTGATTGTTTTTTATTTTTATTTATTTATTTATTTATTTATTTATTTATTTGTGATTGTTAATATCACAAAATAGATTGCTTTATCACATAATTAACCATTTCTTGGAAAACAGTGGGCTGTATCTCAGGGATATTTATGGTAAGGAGGGGTTGGAATATTAAGCATATCTGTTGCAGTATCTACTTGCTCAGAGCTCCTTCTAAATGGGCAGGGCTAGATTGCTGTGTTTGTACCATGGCCCTACTGGCTGGAGCTGCTTGTATAATGGATGGGCTTTGATCCAAGAATAGTCAGACCAGAGGCTGGCCAACCCATGACCTGGTGCAAAAGAAGGAGCAGGGCTAATCATATTCCCTCTTTTGAAGCTGAACTAGAAAATACTGTTAGCAGTGGGATCTGAAATAGAAGGAATCTATAAAGAGAAGTCTTGGGGTAAGGTAGGGTCAGGAGGGGTGCCGGCCAGCTCAAGTTATGAAAAAGCAGAAGCTATGAGGATACAGAATCTTTGAAGTAGAGGAAAGCTTTGCAGAGTGGAGGGATAGAATAAACCAGTTGGGGTAGACAGGAGTGTGGAGCAAGCCCCAGAGGAACAAGGTGACATCAGAGACAGACTGTGGAGGCTCTAAGAGAAGCAGAGAGACAGAGACAAGCTGGTCCCTAAGCAGCCTTAGTTCTCTGAAGTTTCTCTGCGTATCTTTATGATAACTCACTGTCTCTTAGGGAATATCTGTTCTTCACAACCCCAGGAATATATTTGGAACAACTGGCTCCTTACAACAATGACATATATGCTGAATGTTGGGGATCACACAGGATCAGGGCTTTTGGTCATATAAGGGTGCAGGGGATCTCAGAGAAGTCAATTGAGGGAAAAAGATTCATACCTCTTGGCCACTGGAAAATTGTTGGACAGCTACTCTCCCCACTTCCTTTTGTTTTCTTCTGGAATCACATGGGCTCTCACTCTTGCTCCTCCCTGCCTATCTTTGTTATCTTTCCATACCAGCTTCCTTCAAAGGCTCATCATTTCTGCTCCCCCATGACTCTGGCTTGCATGTGACTTAGAGTTTTTGTGGCTTTGACTCTGGTCCCAATTCTTTCTGACTTTAGAGACCTTGTGCCCAGCACTATTTGACTAGCTACAATCAGCTTATATTTTATTTTAATTATCAAGAGAGAGAGAATCCGATGGTTGCTGGTCAGCTGATGAATTGGCTGTGTTTGTGTCAGATGTTCCTCTGATCCCATGAGCTGAGGCAAAAGTACATGAGTCCCTATTCCATCCATTGGGGTTGTGGACATTGATTTTCTGATTAGCAGAGAAGGAGAAGGGCAAATTGAGCAACAAATGAGATACCTATATCTTGGTTCTGCCCTGCCATTTACCCTGATCTTTGATCCTAGTGCAAAGCCATTGTTGGACTGCTCTGCAAGTTTCAGACCCTGGCTATTATGATTCCCAGCTTCTAGGGAAATTTTCTCATTTCTACCATTGCCTTAGCTTATCACCTTTTTTTTTTTTTTTTAAGATTTTATTTATTTATTCATGAGAGACACACAGAGAGAGGCAGAGGCACAGGCAGAGGGAGAAGCAGGCTTCCTGTGGGGAGCCCAATGTGGGACTCCATCCCAGGACCCCAGGATCATGACCTGAGCCAAAGGGGCCACCACTGAGCCACCTAAGTGTCCCTAGCTCATCACCTTAAAAAAATTTATTTATTTATTTATTTGAGAGAGAGAATGATCAGGGAGAGAACAAAGAGAGAGGGAAAGAGAAAATCCTAAGCAGAGTCCTCAATGAGCGCAGAGACTGTCATGGGGCTCAATCTCAGGACCCTGAGATCATGACCTGAGCCAAAGCCAAGAGCCAGGTGTTCATCTGATGAAGCCACCCCGAGACCCCTAACTCGTTGCCTCTCTGATGCTTTTCCTGTTTGTTCCTGGTCCCAGTTCTGCTAGTTTGCCTTCCTCCCAGTTTCGCCACTGGGTCACTCCTTGCACCCATGCCTCTGGTAGGTACTCTTGGCCCCTCTTCAGGACTGGCAGTGCTATAAAAGCCCACTCTGCAAGTGTGAAGAGAAGGCTGTACTCTATGTGGGCCAGAATGAAGAAATAGTTGAAAAAATTACACAACCTTGGATACTGACAGATTCAGCACGACTTGCCCGAGGGCGCCAATCGTGTACATTCTTTCCCCAGCAATATGACAATCTCTTAGCAACTCGGGGATTCTCTGGTTTCAGTTTAGCAGCAACAGGGCAGCAGACCACAGGGGAACTCATTTCATCCCATAGAGTGTGTTCACCAAAGCCATCTCAGCCTAGCTGTCTGTCTGAATCAGCGTGCCCTGATGAAGGACGACGTGGCCTTCTCTCCAGCATGTCTCAGTGGGAGTGACAAGAGAGGTGTGAGGACATGCAGCCTTAGGGAGTTGTCCACATGGCCAGCTGAAGCCCTGGGCAACATTCTGTCCACACAGGCCGGTGTCATTTGTTCCAACTGCTCCTTCCAGGCCCAGGGTCTTGTCCATTCCTTCTTAGAGAGGGAGAACTTCATGTTCATCACCCCTGCGATGCCTTGGCATTTGCATTCTATGCAATGTTTATCTGACACCACAGATTCTGTGGCTATCGTCCCCTCAAGACTGTGTGGCCAGAATAGATTATATCTGACAAGTTGAAAGCTCCACGGGGCCATTTCCATGAAGGAGGAAAAGAATTCAGACCAAAAATCAAACGCTTATCTTTCTCATAGTGGATGCAAGTTCTATTTTATTTAGATAACAGAAGGAAAGACTTGGACCAGGAAGAGGGGGAAGAAGTGGGATATGTGTATGCATCTGGTTTTTTCACAGCTCTGTCTCCAGTGACTACACACTTCTTTTTAAGAACAAATTCCTGACTTTCATACTTCCCTATTCCTCAAGTAGTATTAGAAAATAATTGGCAACAGCAGGGATTCTGTAATTTTTTTTCAGTCAGATCTTCTCAGTGGATGGGCCACTGCATGGGAATAAGTAAGGCACTTTCTGAATCTGTGTAACTTTCAAGGAACGGAGGGACCATTTTGTAGATTAGTCCTTGGAATGGTACCCATGGAAGTTGTTGGCTGGGGTGAAACGTACCAAAATTCCTCTCTGGTGACCTGAAAGAGCTAATGAATGCTTAAAGGATTCTTAGAGAATTTTCTAAGTGAAAACCAGAAAAGGCTCCCCAAATATCAATTCTACAGCATGTATTATGTAGAGGTAAGTGGCAGGCAGGGTTCTTGGTCACACAAGGGGGAGTCTGATCCTGGAGCATTGCAGCAGCAGTGATGATCCTAAAGATGGGGTTCTCAGAAGTGTTTCCTCCTGCAGAGCCCAATGAGAAATAATTGGAATCACCTCTGTGATTGGCCAAATGGAGACATGGTCTGCAGAAGTGGAATTAGAATCTTGGTGGGATGAGGGTAGATACCAGTAGAAGGATTGTCTTTCTAAGAAGATAATCTCTATAAACCACTATTTTGAGAACTAAGGGAAAGATGAAAATTTCTAGGTTGGTGCAAACGTAATTAGCTAGCTATAACAGTCATCTTTTTTAACTCCTCTGTTTATTATAGAAATTAAGTACCTGATATTAATATTAGATAAGCTGGACAAGAGACTGCTAGATACCTACCCAATAGCCCCTATCTCCCTTTTTTAAAAACATATGGAACCCTGATTTTGTTAGAGAAGCATCATACTTAGCTAAAATATGCTAGATTTCACAGCCTGCCCAGAAGATAGGAAGGATATATGACTAAATTTTAGCCAATGGATATAAGGAGAGGTTATTAGGTGGGTCTTCTGGTAAAGTTACATTAAAAAAAAAAAAAAAAGGAAATGGCTCATCTGGTATGATTTCTTTGTTCTTTGTCTTTTTCTTTCTTCTTACCTGGAATGAGGAAATGCTGGCTGGAGTTCCAGTAGCCACTTTGTGAATATGAGACAGCCTTAAGAAGGAAGCCACAAGCCAAAGATGGCAGAAAAGAGGGATAGAAGGTCCATGATGAGGTTGCAGAGCCACCGTACCACAGCTTATTTGTTTAAGCCTCGTTTCTCAGGTCTCTGCTACTCACAGTAGAACACATTTTCTAACTGATACAACATGTGAATCTGGAATCCCATATCTTCTACTCTTAAATAGAAGTTATTCTTTTCACACAGCAGGAACATCATTGGGGAATAAGATTCTAAAGCCCAGCCAGCCCATCCATATGGATAGGCACCATATGGTCTTCCCTTGTTGCCAAGGCCAGACTAACTAACAGATACAGGGAAGGATGGCAAGTGTAAAGTCAGTAATGACATCCTGAATGTATGAAATGGAGACAACCTGATTAACCTTGAGATATTATAGACATATTGGTTCTGAAGTATTAAAGAGTATTAAGAAGAAAGATACTTTAGAGTGCATATCAACAATATTTTATGAAGTCTCTAGAGCAGTTCTTTCACTTTTTTTTTTCTCTCTCTCACCTTTTTAAGACCATCATATTGGTCAGCTACCTTTATTATTGTTTATTTGCATTATTCACCAAATCCACTGTATAATACATCGCTTTGGTCAAATTAGGCCCATTGTTATCCTTAATATATGTTGGTTTCACGTGTACACACTCAGAGATGGGTGAGAGCTAAGTACATTGTTTCTCCATTTCCTGCCTCCCAGCATAATATCAACTTCCTTCCCCAAAGTGTACCCCTTATCACTTGCTCTCATATTCTGCTTCCAGAAGCCTCCACACTGCACAGTAATGGCTTTTGTTTATTGGATATACAAGGCATCACATTCTGTGAGTTGGGTATTGCTAACCTCATTTCACAGATGAGATTAGGGTCCAGAGAGCTTCTGAATATTACTGAAGATTACATAGGTGTTGATAAACAATAGAGCTAGGATTTAAATACAGTCTGTGTAACCAAACATGCATTATTTTAACCACTCTTTATTCACTCAACAGATATTGAGCACTCACTATGTGTTGGGTATTATTCCAGGCGTAGGGGATAAAAAAAGTAAAGAAAAATAGCAAAAATTTTCTGCCCTTCTGAATATTTATTTCTTTTCTTTTAAAGATCCTGGGGGGGAGGTATTAAAACCATAAACATGATAAGTAAGTCACTTATATAAGTGGGCTATGTATGATAAACAAGAAGATGATGGAGCAGGTTAGAGAGAACAGGCACACAGTACAGGCAAATGGAGAACAAGCTAGCAGGATTTGGTATGGTAGTCAGGAAAGGCTGCCCTGACAAGGTGGCACTCGAACAGAGATTTGAAGGAGGTGGTGGTCTGAGCCATGTGGCTATCTGCTGAGAGGAGAGCACTCTGGCCAAAGGAAGAGCTGGTGTGAAGGCTCTAGGGTGGAGTGTGATTGGCATGTTTGAGAAACAGGAGGTTGGAGCAGAGTATGTACGTGGAGGATAGTGATCGGAAATGAGGTCTGAGAAGGAATGGAAGGCCAATCATGTAAGGTCTTACATACCTTTGTGAAGACTTTGATTTTTAGTTAGAGGGAAATAGGGGGCCATTTGTGTTGACAGGTGATGTGACCGACACGTTTAAGTGGATCACTCTGGCTGGCTATGTTGAGAACAGCTGGGTAGCAGTACACATGCAGGGAGTCCGGTTCTGCACCATGTTCTCCTACTTTATAGATGATTGGAGAGTACTGTCAGAAGAGGAATTTCTTCCCTTTTTGTCATTATAATCTTTTTGATTCAAGAGGGGAACAGGAAGGTAAGGGTAGCAGCCGACAATGGCATCAGCCCTGGCAAATGGACTGGGGCTGGAACTCAGCATTATCCCTTTTCCCCTTCATGGGAGAAGATGTAGGCTGAGCCAGGCACTATTGGGATGGACATCTTCAGAAGTCCTATAAGGGAAACTTTCCTGGGACCAAAGTTCTGAGCATTAATTTTTCTCTGAATTTTTATTCATTAATTAAACAAGAATTTGTGCAGCCACTGTATGGCTTAAATTAGTGGAGGAAACAGACAATAATCAATCATTGATCATCATAAATATATAAATTATATAATATCTTATGTTGTGACAAGGGTTATAGAAAAATGTAGTGTAGGTAAGTGGGAATTCCAGAGGCAAGGTGGGGAGCAGGTTTTGCAGGATTAACAGGGTGGCCAGGGTAGGCCTCACTGAGAAGGTATGTTGGTTTGGTGGCCAACAGCCCTTAATAATTCTAGAATGTCATTTAACAGAGACATCATGTCATCACTTTGCCTTTTATGCCATACCTCCCACCAGTAAAGAAGGTAAGTCAGCTGACATTGGTTCCTTCTCTCCAAATAGGTGAAGAGGGCTGCTGATGCTCAGCTCTTATGTTCTTTACTATCAGCATCTTAGTCCTGCTCCTTTGATTTTGAGGGACAATCCTTCTTACAAAATGTGAGCAATCTCATTCCAGCCAGATTGGTTTTCTGGGAAAACCACTGCTTCTTGCCATTCATATATGTATTTTCAGTGTCACCGAAAGGACTCCTGAGATTGGATCTGCATTGGCTGGGTCTCTGCTATAGGATGGTAAAATATGAAACAGATAATGAAAATATCCACTGACCAATCTGTCCTTCTCCCTTTTCCCTCTGTTCATAAATTCCTGACAATGAAGCAGTTGGTCACCTTGTCAAATTGCTCTTTAAATTTGGTCTTAAGATGACAGAAAAAGAGGCAGTCTGCAGTGTCATAGTTGAATCAGCTGTGTAATGGTCATTACGGAGTAATTAGTCATTTTTGGTCTGAAGGGGGTAATTTCGGTTTTGAACAGATATCGAGACCAAAGCACTAACTTTAGGTAATATTTACATTAATAATCTAAAGTAAACATCTGTAAGAGTCTGAGAACTTCTTTGAAGTGTATTCCATAGAATCAGTCCCACTTGTCCTCAAAGAAAAAAAATTCATTGTAAAATAAGTTTGAGAAGTGCTACATGCTATCGTCCTCTCTTGGAGATTCTTGACATACACTGGTCTTTTAATAGCTTTGAGAATTTTTCAGTAAATAAACTTATTTTATTTTGTTTAACTCAGTGTTTCCCAAACTTATTTGGGAATCTATAAAGATTATAGAATCTAGATTATAGAATCTTTATCACATAACCATCAACTGAACTACCAATTTACAGGATGTACTCAGGGAAAAGCTGATGTGGATATTAAATTTCTTAGAAGAATGAACAGAGTCGCTTACTAACAGAATGGGCTTCAGGGTGAGCTACACATTTGAACTTATTTTGATCCCTGATCTTTATTGTGATTACAGAACTAAATGTTTCTCTGTTTTCTTCTAAGTCTGAACTTTAAGAGCCCCTCTTAGGCTCATGTTAATTTAATTTTGGGTTTGGCATAAAGTCATAAAAGAGATGGGGTCTCAGTGGTCACCAAATTTACAAAGCTACTTGCGGCAAAGCATTACTGACATTTAAACAAACCAGGATATGGCTTCATGTAGCTTCTAATTTGTGACCTTGCTTTAATAATCACATCAAGAAACTGCTGTGGGGGTGCCTGGGTGGCTCAGCCAGTTAAGCATCGGACTCTTGATTTTGGCTCAGGTCATGATCTCAGGGTCGTGAGATCGAGCCCCATGTGGGGCTCTGTGCTGGGCGTGGAGCCTGCTTAGGATTTGCTGTCTCCCTCTCCCAATGCCCCTCATTCCCCTAAAAGAAAAAAAAAGAGAGAAACTGCTATGATAAAATTTACTTCCCTGAATAAAGATAAAAAACAATGTCTCAAATACTGACAATGTGTTGTGTGATTTGGGTTTTTAAAAAATTCTGTCCACAACACTAAAACATATTTAAGATTTTTATTTAAAGATTTTATTTATTTATTCATGAGAGACACACAGAGAAAGACAGAGACACAGGCAGAGAGAGAAGCAGGCTCCATGCAGGGAGCCCCATGTGAGACTTAATCCCGGGACCCCAGGATCATGTGCTGGGCCGAAGCCAGGCACTCAACTGCTGAGCCACCCAGGCATCCCCCTATTTAAGACTTAAAATGAGTAGTTTTAGCTTTCTAAAACCTCTCAAGATTTTTGAAGGGCATCTGAGGTGGCAATTGATTTTGGCAGTGTTAAATTGTCAAAATTAGTTTAAACTTCACTTTTTTTAGCCTCTGCCTCTTAAGCATATTCTCCATCCTGTATGCAAAACAAAATTGAAATACAAGCTTCTTTCAGCTCTTAGGAGACCTCTCTGGAAAATTTCTTTTCATAAATGATCATGTCCTTTAAAGTTCTCTCTTACATACATACATACATACATAAATACAGTTCTTGTTGGGATCCCTGGGTGGCGCAGCGGTTTGGCGCCTGCCTTTGGCCCAGGGCGAGATCCTGGAGACCCAGGATCGAATTCCGCGTCGGGCTCCCGGGGCATGGAGCCTGCTTCTCCCTCTGCCTGTGTCTCTGCCTCTCTCTCTCTCTCTCTGTGTGTGTGTGTGTGACTATCATAAAGAAATAAAAATTAAAAAAAATAAATACAGTTCTTATTACAGTGGACATTCTTTTCCTCTCATTCCTTGTTGAAAATACAAAAATTAATTTTTGTAGCCTTTTACCCAAATTTGTTTTTCAAGTGAGAATAACCTTTTTGTTCTTTGTTTTACTGTCTAGTTGTTCACGTCAATAAATAACTTACCTGGAATCTTTTTCTTAAATGAGAGTCACTTTTTCTCTTCAATGAAGAGACAGGACCAATATCGCCTTGAGAAACTTCAGTACACTGAAGTGATTTTTTTTTTCTCATTTTTATGAAAAATATTAGCATGGCCATTGTGGTGTGTCATATTACTATGTATCATGTATTTTGGTGCCCTTCCTTGTGGTGTCTCTTCCTGGGGGAGGATTATGCATTTTCTTTCTTGTTGAGGCAGGCTCGGTCATGTGACATGCTCTGGCCAATAAAATAAGAGTGGAGGCCCTGATCCTGATGTGTGGCACTTCCAACAGAAGCTTATATAGCCATCTCATGCTTTACTATATCTTTATTTTCTCCCTGCTATAAAGATCTGCGTTGTCCCACAAAGAGGTTTTTCTGACATTCTGGGTCCTAGAGGGAAGGTGTGGGGGCAGATCCATGGCCAACCAACAATGGGTGTGTAGCACAAGAGAAAAATAAACCTTTGTTTTTCTTGAGATTTTTGGAATTGTTATTGCTCGGAACCTGTTATATTTTGACTAATACAAACACCCTTTTCACTGGATTCTTTGCAAATTTCTTAAAAAAACAAAAAAACAAAAAACACTTGATATAAGAGCAAAGAATTCAGTCCAACCATCATCTATCACTTAATTTTAAACAAATAGAAGATGTTCAATGAGTTGATATGAAGCTAAATTTCAACATCAACAATGTAAGCTGTAGAATCTTTAACCATGGTAATGTAGCTAATAACTACTATTTAGTTTTAAGTAATGAAGCAAATAAAAATATAGACCACACTGCAATGCTGCTGTTTAATGGACCAATTACAACGATTCTTGAGTGTGAGGATGATATTTAATCTAAACATTTTCTATTCACCCCTTAATAGCTGTCTTTGTGAATTCCAATTTAGTCTCTCAAAAGAACCAAATAAAAAAAGCAAAATTGTTTTTAGCAACTCGTGTTTGAATAAAAATGATTTTCTGAGGCAATAGTGGTTAGTTAGTACAATAAATTCCCAGAGTACCAGATGCACATTTTTTCCCCCTCAGGTGAGAGTAGAATATGGTCAACTTTCCAAGTTAATTCCTTGGGGATAAGGCAGCACTGATCCTGATAATTATTAATGCATAAATTATAATTAACACTTATTATTTAAGGTTCCCCTTCCCCACTGCTATGAAGGTACTGTAAAAGGAGTATTTGAGAAAAATTTTCAGGTGACTATAAGAGATACTTCTTTTGGGGCATTTAGGACTTTCAATTTTTTAGGACAAATATATATTTTTATTTTTGATTTGCATAGTATATGAATTCCTGAGCTAATTTATCTACATTCATGTGGAAGATTGCAGAGTTTGGGTCACTCTCAGAAATAAATATTAATCTTGGAGACTAAAGAATACAATTAATTCTGTGTGAACTGGCTCATAAATAGGTAAAGAGAGTCCATTTCTGGACTAGAGCCATTGTCTCAATTTCTAGAAAAATATTAATATCTTCTAATGAGAAGAAGAAAATATTTAAAAATACCTTCAAACCAGTTTATATTAATCAAATTAGAAGGATATAATCTCATTGTCAGAAACTTCAGGAAAAAAGAAATTTTAACTACCTTTCCTCCACTCATGATCCAAACTCAGCTATGGCATAATCTTTTCTACCTTACACTAGTTGGTTTATTTCCCCTCTATCATTTTTCCTGAAAAAAATCCAAGAATCTTAGAATGTTTGAATTTTTCTTTGAACTCATCCCATCTTTCATGTGATCATTCTCATATCTTAGCCTTACTGTGTTATTAGACAACCCTTATGATGATGTATTTAGATTTGCAAATGAAAACCAAATTCCTTTTTTTCACTATTGTTTCTTGCATTCCACTCCATTTTTTGCTCTTTTGCTGTTTTGCTCAAGATCAGCTTTTGGTGGTTCTTTTAGTAGAGAGGGAGGGTCTCTGAGTAGCAGAATCCTTTATTCTTTGTATGTCTAAAAATGTCTTCATTTAACTCTCATTCTTTTGTAAGTTAGTTTCACTGGGTAGAGAATTCTAAGTTGACAGTTATTTTACTCAGAACATTGAATATGTTTTCCCTTTGTTTTCTGGAATCGTTTCTGCTGATGATAACCCTACTGTCAGTCTGATTGCTGATTTGCAGATAAATAGACTTTTTTCCCAGGTAGCTTTAAACATTGTCTCGATTTTTGATTCATTGAAGTTTCACTATGATGCATAATTTAAAAAACATCATGCTAAGAACCTTGCTATATCTTTTAAAATCTGATAACTCATGTTTTTATTCATTCTTGGTAATATCTTTACCATTATCTCTTTGAATATTGCTTCTTTCCAATGAACTTTTTCCTCTTCCTGAAACCCCTATTATATATGTACTAAAGCTTCTCATTTTGTCCTTTGTAGTTTATTTTTAAAAATAAAATAATTATTTATTTATTTGAGAGAGAGAGAGAAAGAGAGAGAGAATGAGAGAGTATAAGGGAGAGAGCACGAGCATATGCATAAGCCAAGGAAGAGGCAGAGGAAGAGAGAAAAGCAGACTCCCCACTGAGCAGGGAGCCCAATGTGGAGCTCAATCCCAGGACCCTGGGATCATGACCTGAGCTAAAGGCAAGTGCTTAATCTAGGTGCCCTGTCCTTTGTAGTTCTCACTTTTTAAAAGAAGATGTTATTTATTTGAGAGAGAGTGAGTGCATGTGCATAAGACAGCACAAGCAGGGGGAGTGGCAGAGGGAGAGGGAGAAGCAGGCTCCCTGTTGAGCAGGAAACACAATATAGGGCTCAATTCCAGGACTCTGGGATCATGACCTGAGCTAAAGGCAGACATCTAACTGAGCCACCAAGGTATCCCTAAAGATCTCACTTTTGATTGCTCTTTCACTTGTCAGCTGTAAATTTCCCCATTTATTGTGTTTGCTTTCTCTATGGGTTTCTATGTGTTTTACAGTTTTGTATTATGAACTCTTCTTCAGTTAAATTTGTCTCCTAAGGGAGACTTATTTGTACTTTGAGTTGAGGAGACACCTCAATGGGGCTATGGGGTAATTTCACCCAAGTCTTTGCTAGGGCTCTGGTTTTCAGTAGTTCTGGACTAGTTATATGTGTTTTTCGGCTATAAATTTTCACATCAGTTAAATAATGTTGAAATTCAGGTGTGACACCCAATAGTTTTAGGTCAGAAAAATTTGGAATTAAACTATAAAGTTACTATAAAGGGTGTTTGG